>NC_056727.1:903759662-903818489 GCF_019279795.1 Protopterus annectens | reverse complement strand
ATAGGGGTGGCAAGAGCCTTGGCCAGTATCCGGAAGCCCAGGGGTGACAGGTGCAGGCCATCTCTGGCAAAGCATCAAGGTCTGTCTATCATTTCATCCCAGGCAAACAGATACTGGATCCCCTTAGAATGACACCAGAAACTTAGCCAGTTGTTGAAATAATTTTCTGCTTCTACTGTGTTATCATTCTGGGTGATGGTAGGATGCTACTCAGGGCTGGGGTCATACCCACCTGGGCTACATAATCTGAGAGCTCCTCCATGTCTCTCTTCATGTAGTCCAGGGAGGTATATCTCGGGTAATTCACACCCACATGTACAATGACAGTCATATTTGTACCTGTTGTTGAGGGAACTGAGTGCGTGTGTTATGTGGTGGATCATGTCGCCTGACAGGCAGCTGACTGTTACCTTCTTCTTATTCAGCCTAGTGAGTGGGACATCAGTGTGCCTCACTATCAAGTCACTTATGATTAGTGTGTTGGGCATGCTGTTTTGCCTTGGGGGCTTTGGTTGAGTGGCACATTGTTTAGGAGAGTTATGTTTCTTGCGATTAGTGTTGTGGTGTGGTGGTAGTGTGCATTTCTGCCTTGGAGGTCTCTGCTGTTTGGGTAGATTTTTATTGAGAGCCTCCGCGAAGGTGGATGTACTGTTTGTGTTTTTGTGTTTTTATGTGAAAGCAGTGCTGGTGTGTGTTCTGGAGGGCTATGTGTTCCATGTGGTGTGGTGCAAGTGTTGACCTTCTCTTGACCAGCTATTCCGGTATTTGCTGGAGAGTGCGAGGCTTCCAGTTTGGGTATATAAGTGCATCTCTCGCAAGTCTGAGTGTTGGGAGGTAAGAGGAGAGGGTTGTCAGTGTACATGAGGCAGTTGCTACATTGCCTCAGGATGCCCAAGTTCACCAGGTTAATAGGTGAAAGCACAGGGAACTGACCTTTAATGCCTGGAGGGGTGGGCATTAATAAGTACTGGAGCCGTTTCCTTGTAGAAAGTTTAGTGCTGGTAGCACTTTTGTGTGCTACAATAATTTGCTACAAGAAGTCTGGTAAAGTGCTAGAATAATAAGCTAGTAAAAGTGCAGGAGAGGAGTGAACTAGTAGATATAAGGGACAAATTGAAGAGCAGACTTTGGCACTACTCAGCAAACAGTCCTGGAATACAGTAAATCTGTATTTGGACTAGACTAGTTACAGGAAAGGCAGGAAACCAGTGCAAACATGGGCTTTTAAATCAGAAAGTTGAAAGAGATGGAAAAACTGCCCAAACAGCCAGTAAACTACAATTTCTGTGCCAGAAACCACTCCTCTTGTGGTAGATAGGCTACCTAGTGCTTACAGCTCCCACTGATAAGCTATAAGGCTTCCCTCCAACACAGAAAAGCTTGGTGGCTCAGAAGCTTACATACAGGCCTGGATACAGCAAATCTGTATCTGAACTAGACTAGTTAGTTAAGGAAAGGTGGGAAAAGCGCAAACACAGGCTTTTAAACCAGAGATGGAAAACTATCTATCTCAAATTAAATGCAAGGAAGTGCAGCATATCCGCAAAAAAGGCCCTCCTATCTAACGTAAGTGGTAATCCTGTTCAGACAGATAGTCGTAAGGGACCTGGGTACTTTATATGGACACGGTGCACCCTTGGGTAAGTACAAATTCAAGCTCATCACTCAGTTGGAAAGGCCCCAACAATTTTTATCTAAGAAAATCGAAGACCTTAATCCTTCAACTCTCTTGGTAAATTAACACACTCCAACCCTCCTTGTACTCTGTAGACTACTGGCTGCTCTGAGGTGGCCTATGCCTAACTCTTTAAGCTATGAAAGATCCAATCCTATTTCTTTGTGAAACCAGTGTCTGTACAAACTGATGTACTAGCATGTAGATCTACACCAACAAAACAACAAGACTAGCTGGAGGGTTAGATTCCTAACCCAACATATTCTCATCCTACGGAGTTAGTCACCAGTACAGGTCAAGCAGAGCACTACTTTGTTTGCCTTTAAGGTTAGTCTTGATAATTGCATAGGTAGAGAAAAAAGAACACGAATGTACGTTCATAATCTATTTGAGAGGTGATCACAATTAAGCACTTACAAAGGTGGCAAGAACTTACTTGAAGGTGTATAACGCTAGGATATTCCTGAGATTACTTGCCTAGTGTTGTTTCTAGGTGCTGTAGGTGACAATTAAATTTGTAATTTGCACAGCACGTCTTTAACCATGTTTTTTTTCTGTATGCGATCATGCTTCTTGGAGTTTATGTTATGCAAGAATATTTGTAATAAAGTATAAAGCTTATGAGAATGGAAAACCCACAGTCACTTAAATATGTACAGCATTTCTAGGTTGGTGGAAGAAAGGCAGATTCATCATAGGGTTCACTGTTGCACTGTGAATCCTTATCCATGGCAATTGGCCAAAATTGGTTAGTCAGAGCCTCTGGATGCTGGATTTTGTATTAGAAAATTAGATGCTGAAGAAGAGGGGACCTAAATCACAGGCCAGTGGGACATCACTAGTGACATCCCTATGGCTGGAGGAGTCTGTCCTGATCAGAAGTGCTTTAGCTATCCAAAGGACTACATAAAGATTTGCATTCAACCTGAAGATGTGTGATACCTGAGTGGGAATGTTGTCTGAGGCTTTGCAAAGTCTAGGTAGACAGTAAGATTATAGAAGCCCAAGATGACAGCCATCCATAAACTATTATGAAGTTTAGCAAACGTGATTTGCCTTAAACTTTTTTTTTTAACCTGCAGCCCTAACTAGGTATCACATATTTGACTGCTAGCAGGCCATTACAGCAGTTTCCTGAAGACTAGAATGAAAGAAATTGTTAAATTGAATAAGTAAAGCTGTTTGTCTGCTTGTTTATTTAGTCTTTTTCTTCAATTTAAACTGCTTAATCACAACACCGAGTACTGAAGATTCATTACCACAATTAAATTGCCTTAAAATAATTGCATTGTGTATGTTGTTTTGTCTTTTTAATTGCTCTAGACTTGCATGGAACAAAGCAGCTCACTCAACTAGTGCTCCAGGAGTGAAGCAAGAAAGAGCACAATCAGCACTCTAGGCCTAAATGAGGTACCAAGTCCCCATTGTGGTCCAGGATATGAAGGGAGCCTGTGTAATTTTTAATTGCTTCTGCGATAATATTCCAGGCAGACCGTGCTGATTAAGACTGATAGGTCTGTCTGTGTCTTGGAGCCACCCCACTGGAGATTTACCATCATGGCTTTTCCCAGGTTTCAGGAACATAGCCTGTGGAGAGGCCAAGGTTAAAGGGAAGGAATTATGTGCTTGATACTTGGGGACAGACAGCCTGAAATATTGTCTGGATCCATACAATTATGGATGTTCTTCTTTGGATCACTGGGGTATTACTAGCCTGGGCATAGTCATCTCTCACTGTACATCTGATGTATGACCTCATAATGAAGGAAGCAAAGGTACATGAGGGATGTACTGGTGCAAATTACCTCAAAACTTTCTTACTGCAGCCTAAATGAACTGTCAATTCATCTTTGTGCGTCAGATTTACTATTCGTGCCTCTACCTTGGTTATTGGGCAGAAGTACTCCCGTTGGGGAACCTTCTCTTCGGCTTTCTTTTTTTCTTTTATGTTTAAAAAAATGGGCTGTGTATGTCATCGAAGAGAAGAAAATTTAAGATTGTGGAAGGCAAAGACCCATCACTGTCTTTTTGTCTAGCTGCTGAACGTAACTATAGGAACTGTTGTATTTCTCAATGGTTTGTACCAAAGACTTTGTATAAATGACCATCTTCATAAAAATTTTACCTTTTAGAAACAAAAGCTTTGAGTGCTTAGTCAGTTAGGTGATATTAGAGTCCTTTTCAACTGACATCTTACTAATGTCAAAGAAGTCTATTAAGCTGATACTTGTGACTTCTGCTGTTGAGTAGGAGATAGATGTCTCCGTCGTGCCTCTTGACGAAACCTCCAACTGTTTGGTTCTTACTACTGCTCCCTGTATTGCAAACCGTTTGGAAGCTACTGTGGTACAGCCACATTGCAAGTCTCTGATGTCCACCCATCTCTCCGCTTCTGGTGAGAAGAGGTTCATCTGCTTATTTTCAGAGGGACCTGACTGCATACCTCCAGATCTTAGGGAAGAAGTGCCTGGTTCCTTGATCAGGATATGTCTGGAATGCAGCCGTAGCATTTTGTACAGGCAGATGTCAGTTAAGAAAAAGCAGAAGGCAAAAAATATTGTTTGTACTGCTTTTAAGGATCTTCAGCAAGAAAGGCAGGATCTCACTTGGGCTTAAAAAAGCAGCACCCTCTCTCCTGTTGCTGCTGTTCTTTCTTCTCCTCACAAAAGACAAAGAAGAATCTGAGGATGAAGATGATTCTGAATCTCATAGAGATGATTCCTTGGTCTCTTCCTCCCAGATTCATTCACCAGTGACCTATGCATCTGATGAAGACACTATCTCCTGATTCCCCTTTAGAGGAACCCTCTTTTGGAGATACTGTTGTAGTGTTACAGCATTTTCAGTGGAAGGGTTCCAAATTATCTGATGTCTGAAAAAAAGATTCTAAGCTGTTTTGCAAATGGGGGTGCCTAAACCCTCTGCTATCCCTCCTGTTTTGGAAACTATTTTTGAATCTTTACTGGATACTATCTCCATTGCTTGTCTTAATCTGGTGTCTTGGCCACCTACCCCTAAGAAACCAAATATACAGGGAGCTAGATTCTGAAAAGTCTTGTATAAGAACCATACCTCAGATCCAGCTTTTCTTTTCATTTTTCACTGTAAAACCTACCAAACCTCTCCCTTCCTTTAATGTTTTGCCCACTGACAAATCTAGCAAGGCTGTTGACAAAAACAGCAAAAAAAAGTATACATTTCTGCCACCCTGGCTTTTTAGGACGATCACTTATTAAACGTATGTGATCAGATATTTTGTCTATTCTGGATAACTTTGGCAATGCTCTCCGATTTTGCTGCCTCTAAATCTTCTATGTGTGTGTTATCCCTTCTTAACTCGTGCCTGTCTGGTTGCTATGCATTCTATGAAGTGCAGCTATGATGCTGCTTGATGTCTTTTCCAGAGCTGCTGCTGCTGGGTTTGTTCTTTATAGATTTTCACGGCTTAGACTTCAGAAGCTTTGATTTGACATCTTCAGGGAAAAGTTGGACTCCCATCTGGATAGGAAACCTCTTTTTTTAGTTCTGCAGCTAGGTAACTTTTCAAGATCTTGCAAGGGAAAGGTAAGAGCTAAAGTAAGATTTTTTTCTTCTGTCCCAAAGCATTAACAACACTACCCTTCCAAGCCTGATCCCTTTGCTAGCAAGAAACAGACATCTTCTCAGAAGGATAAAAGACCCAATAAAAAGGTTTCTGTAGAAGTCTCAGCAGGACTCTAAGGTTTCTAAACCCTCCTTTCCTGACAAATAAACCTCTTTGACTGTCAGCTTCCACCCCCGTCATTCCCAGGTTCCTCTGTCTGTAAAGCTGTCTTGTCTTTCCCAACCTGGCAATTCATAACATCAGTCAAATAGGCTACGCCCATCATTCAGAGGGATTATAAAATGTTTTGGATTGTTGCTCCAGGCCTTTTGCATTTCTGTAGCCTCCTCCAATTCCGATTCACCTTATTTTCCTTTTTCTTCAAAACCTCTTCACTTTGGGGACGAGAATTTGTGCCTTCATCTAGAAAAAGATTTTCCTCAGTGTTTTTTTTGGTTCCCAGAACCAGAAAGTACAGCAAATGAAGACCTATTTTGGACTTCTTTCCTCAATACCCTCCTCAAAATTCCAAGTTATAAGATGTTGACCTTCCAGTGATAGTTCGTCTGGTGATGTTGGATTTAAAGGATGCTTGACTTCTATTCCTGTTTTTCCAACATGCAAGAAAATCCTAAGATTTTGTCTCTTCATATCACTTTGTTTTCTGCTTTACCCTTTGGTCTTTCTACTGTCTGAGGGGATTCACATATTGCCTACCTCCTGTCACTGCTTTCTGCAGACTCAAAGCAGTTCGGATCTTTTCTTATCTGGATGTCCTCCTCATTCAAGCTCCTTTCCAAAAGATTCAGCTAACTTCTCCTAGGATGCAGACTCTATACTCTGTCAATGACCACTTTTCTTCTTGCTAGCAAAGTTCTCTTCTTGTCAGATTATTTTCAAAACCTCCATTCCTTGTGTCACCTCAACAAGATAGACTTTTAAAAGCCCCAGCATACCTGGAGTCAATTATTCCTATGGTACCTTATGCCAGACTCCACCTGAGGAAGATTTAGTGGTACCTATAATTCATTTGGACTCTGCATTGCCACCCATTAATCTTTCTAATTCCTCTCTTGCCTTCATCAAGGAGGAGTTTTTATGGTTGTTCAAACCATCTTTAACACTGTCCAGGAGTGCCTTTTCTGATTTTTGCTAAGAGCTCTTCACATCTTCATGGATGCTTCAGATCTTGTATATGGTGTTCGTTCTGTGAACATCAAGAGTCCAAGAGATTTGGTCACAAAAAATAAAAGAAAGAAAAAAAGACCACATAAATATTAAAGGGAATGGCAGTTATTGTAGCCCTTTGATCTCTACATTCTGTGGACTCCAGGTCTTTGGATTTACAAAGAAAATACCATGGTTATGTTCTACATAAACAATTAGGCTAGCTTTGATTTCTCAGGGCACAGTGGTTCAGTGCAAAATCTTTCTTCAAGCCGTGTATAATCTCTCTTATAGTAACACTGGCAAACATTTTGCAGATCCAGAGCAGATGTTCAAATGGATGCTAAACCAGGAGGCTTTTCTGGGCATTGTCCATGTGTGAGGTACTTCCCAGATGGATCTTGCTGCCTCCACACACGCAGGCTGTTCAAGAGTGTCATGCTGGCCAGCTTGGTGAATGGGTGCCATGTCCTTGCCTTGGACAGGGAGGTTCCTGTGTGCTTACTCCCCATTACCTCTGATTCCCAAAGTCTTTCTCAAAGTCAAAAAGGGCAAGCCAAAAATCTTAATGGTGATTCTTGGCCCATACAACATTGGTTCCCCCAACTCTCTCACTTGACCTGGAACAGTCATCTCAAGTTACCTCATAGGACATAGACTTGCTTACAGAGAACAAAGACTGTCTGATTCAAGCCAGCCTGCAAATCTTGAATCTGACTGTCTTGTTGATAGAATTTTAAACCCTATTAAGAACCACTTTTCTGTGGATGTGCTTAAGATTTCCTTCTACTTAAAAAAAAAAAAATCTTTGTAGTTTTATAGCCACCTGTAAAGCCTTATGTTTATTAATGGAAAAGTCTCCTTATGGCGCCTCAAAAAGCGTAGAAATCTTTATTAACTTGGGTATCCGTAGTATTCCTGTTGGTTTCTGTGACCTTCTCAAGGCTCCCCTGGCATTCTCTTTTTTTATCAAAGCACATCTGTCGGTCATTTCTGCTTGTCTGCCTCTGGATCCACCACTTCTGAATTTTGAGGTTGAGCATTTTTGAAAGGTGTGCTACACATCAGACCACCAAGAAGAGCCATTCCCCCTTTACATCTGAGCTATGCTGCCTCCCAGAGTTTCCAAACTAATGAATAAGAGACTTTGTAATTGTCTAATGTGAGTTTTTTTTCCCCAGTTGGGCCAGTATATCTATGTGACTGGTAGAGATTTCAGATCTGTTTTACTTGGTTAGAAGTTTAATTGTGTGAAAGTTGTTCCCAGTCAAAAGATGGTCATTGGATCAGTGTACCTAGCAACAGAAGAGACTGGAATGGGGTGGGGTGGAGGTAAAGGTTAAATCTTATAAACTGGAGTTTAAGAAGCCTTTTCATGATTCACTGGGTTCTTGTGAGAAGAAGCACAGTTTTTTTTTTTTTTTTTAATTTTGGCTCATCTGGGAGGGGAGTTGGCCCTCTACAGACAAGTGATGGTGAATTTTAGGGAATCTAAACAGATGGTGCAGTGGTAGCATTGTTGCCTCACAGCAAGAGGTTCTCTGGTTTGATTCTCGGCTGAGGTGCCTTCTGTGCGGAGTCTGCGTGTCCTCCTTGCATTCGTGTGGGTTTCCGCCGGGTACTCCAGATGTTCTTCGTGTTTCACTGTTGCAGTCATTACATTTGGGTAATCTGCTGGCAGGTTGCCCTCAGTCGGCCTGAATAACAAAGTCTTGGGTCCTGCGTCGGTTGCGGTCTCCTCTTCCATGACGTCAGGAGTATAAAACATGCAACCAACACCATTTTATTCAGTCTTTCTTGCCGCGCGGTGTCCGAAGCAGTTCAAGTGCCGGTCGTCCGACTCCTGAAATTTTCGTAGTCGAGTTTCAGAACCAAAGTCTTCAAACTAAAGCCAAGTACCCCGTTAGGGAAACTTTTTCTTGCTCCTTACCGATGTCAGTAAAAGTTAATAATTGCATTACTTGTGGGAAGCAAATACCTCATAAGGATTTTCATTTGTACTGTATTCCTTGCTTAGGCCCTGATGACAGCATGCCTTGCTGTCGGTTTTGTGCTAGATTTAACCAACGCACTATTAAGCGTCAATATTTTTGCTTCTAAATATTTTGGATCAAGATTTAACTAACCTGAAATATTGTCGGATAGCAATCCGGCTACCGGAGTTAACAAAAAAACGCAAGGAAAAAGACAGAGACAGACCGAGGTCCAAAACTGACGGCGACGCTTCTCCTAAGCCAGTAGCCGGTTCGCTGGTACTCATTGAGGCGCTTTCGCAGCCCCTGATGCCCGCTACTTTTGAGTCGCAGGCCTCTACCGAGGCTCATTCACAGTCCGGTGTGCCGCGAGATTCTCAGAGTATTGAACCCGCGGACGTCTCTCCCTTGGATGGGAACGCAGCCGCTGAGCAGGCACCGGCTTCTGAGGGTGTTTTCAGGCCTCAACATTTTTATATTAAACTTGACGCCAGCAACAAATGCAAGGTCAAAAACAACTTCTGTGTCTAAAAAAACGATGCATGAGCCACGTGCTGAGGCCCCTATGCCTAAAAAAACAGATGATCAAAATGGCTGAGGACTTTATTACCTTGATCAGGGGTTCCCACCCCCCCACCCCACCCCCCCCTGCTAACAGGTCTGGGCAAGGCACTGATTATGAATCTTCAGATCAGGTTTCCATTTCTGCTGATCAGGAATTTTCTATTCCACCCTATGAGGATTCTGATGTAGAGGAATCCATCTCATCTGCATCTCCTCGTGAGGATTACTCTTTTGGAGAGACTTTGCATACTTTAAGGGAACATTTTCACTGGGAGAGTCAGGACTTATCTGAATCAAAAAAGAGGCTTAGGGATTTCCTTCTTCCTCAGCATAGGCCTTTGGCAATACTTCCAGTATTGGACATTGTTGATGTGTTCTCGGAATCAAGCATGGCTCCTGATTCCCTGACTCCGGCTCCTGGTAAGCCAGACAGATATTACAGGGTTCCTGACTCCCACAAATTTCTATTCAAAAATCCTGCTGCTGATCCTGAGACTATGTCTCAGGGTCCCAGGTGTGTTAAGGCTTCTACAGACAAAAATCCTACCCCTTCTGATAGAGATTCCAGGGCGCTAGATAGATGGGGTAAGAAGGTTTATACGTCTGCAACCTTGGCAATCAGGGCTTTAAACTGCCAGTTTCATATGCTTAAATATCAACAGCATGTTATGGGCTTATTGAAACAGAAAATGATGTTGATTTCTGATTGTGTGGAAAATACAGTTACAGGATTTATTGCATTCAGCAGAACAGGTTGGAAAGCATACTTTGCAATGTGGTTTTGATTCCTTGGAGGCCTCTTGTAGGGCTGCCGTTACTGGATCTGTGATTAGAAGGCATGCCTGGCTCAAGGAGCAAAATCTGCCTGATCATGTTAAAGCTAAATTGGATGCCCCTTTGCAGCATGATACTCTGTTTGGTAATGAGGCAGAAGAGGTTTTGAAGAAAATGGAAGACAAAGCTAAATCTATGCAAACTGTAAAAGATTTCTTGCAAGTGCAGCCACCCAGATTCAATAGGCACTGGCCTACTAAAAATTGGTCCTTTCCTGTGTCCAACAGAGCCACTCTGGGCAAACCTAGGGCTCAAAAGGCTCCAGATATCAATCACAGGGTTCTTACAGGTCGAAGCAATGGGGTGCCTCCACCTCCAAATCTGGAGGAAACAAAGCACAACCCTAAAGTAAGCAGTCTCATTGACTTTCCTCTACCATCTCCAAGCACTTATCTTTTGGCAGCCTCCAGGAGGGGTAAAACTAGCACTTCATGCTCAAAATTGGCAGTTAATTACTCAGGACAAGTGGGTATTAAACATAGTATCCCAGGGATACAGATTTCATTTCCATACTTTGCCGGTTCCAAACGGATGGCCGGAGCTGCCACAAAACCAGTGGGCAGAGGCCTAGAAACAAGTTATGTCCCTCATGGATATGAAGGCTATTCAACCGGTACCAGAAAAGGAAAAAGGACAAGGTTTTTATTCAAGACTTTTCCTGGTACCCAGAAAGGATAATTTATGGCATCCAATACTGGACTTATCGATTCTGAACACGTTCCTGGACATTCCAAAATTCAAAATGCTGACTTTACAACAGCTACTGCCTATGCTAGGCAAGAATGCTTGGTTAGCAACTCTAGACTTGAGGCATACCTGCACATCCCAATAAGGGAATCCTGCAGAAGATACCTCCGCTTCAAAGCAGTTTTTTGCATTACCAATTCTCTACATTGCCCTTTGGCTTATCTACTGCAACCAGGTCTTTACAAAGTGCCTGTCACCAGTAATTGCATTCTGCAGACAAAGAAACATTCAAATGTATCCTTATCTGGATGAGTGTCTCATTCAAGCAGAGGACAAGGACACTCTTCAACATCTGGCATTTGTAAAAAGGCTTCTAGCATGCCTAGGGTACACAATAAACGAAAAAGAAATCACAACTGGTACCCTTACAAATAATTACATTCCTGGGTGCAAGCTTGAATACAACTGCCCAGATGGCTTACCTCACGCCAGACAAACAAAGGCAACTGACAACATACTTCAAACAAATGGCAACAAAAACCCATCTGCAAGACAAATTCTGCAGGCTTTGGGGTTCATGGCATCCTGCATTCTACTAATTCCATATGCGAGACTGCATATGAGGAAACTTAGTGGTACCTAAAATGTTTATGGAGTCAACATGGTCACAGCCTGGAAACAATGATTCCTCTCATTCCCTGCCTACAACAGGAGTTTCTTTGGTAGGCAGAGACATGTCACCAAAACAAGGGACTGTCATTCACTCTACCCCCTGCCACCCAAACCCTAACTACAGACGCATCAGACTATGCTTGGGGAGCCCACCTGGCAGGGAGATGCATTCAGGGCAAATGGAGCCCAAACCAAATGCATCTGCATATCAACCAGAAAGAAATGCTAGCTGTCCAGAATGCTCTGAAAGCCTTCAAGGACTTACTTAATCCAGGGCAACTACTGATAAAGACGGACAACACCACAGTTATGTGGTACATAAACAAGCAGGGGGTACACATTCCTACCCCCTTTGCAGACTAGCCATGGCCTTGTGGAACACAGCCTTAGCTTACCAAATAAATCTTCAAGCTCAGTTCCTGCCAGGAAATCCAAAAACTCCAAGAAAAAGGTGCCACAGAACCAGGAACCAATAAAACCACAACAGGCACCCAAAGAGGCAGAAGGTAATAATAAAACACGAGCCTGTAGGTGTAAGCAGCAGCAGGTTTAATCACATAAACGCCACACAATACAAAGCGTTTTCGTCCACCAGACTTCCTCAGATGTAAAATGAAAGAATGAAGACTGTGCCTGCTTGTATACCCCTCCCAATCTAATTAGTAGTTAAAACAATTGTTTAATTGACACCAATTAAATCCTGTAACTAAAATATTCATGACAACCTACCAACTTTCCACAAATACAGATGAAAGTAGATAAAAACATGCACATTTTTTAAAAGAACTTTAAAATAAATATATAAATACTAAAACCATAACAGTGTATTGGACAGATAAATCGGTTCCTGCCAGGAAAGCAAAATACTCTGGCAGACGACCTAAGCAGAAATCTTATGGACCCGCACGAATGGAAACTGGATCCACAAATCTTCAGCATGATAACACAGAAATGGGGGAGCCCAGACACAGATCTATTTACCTCTTCCCCAAAATTGTCAGTTGGACAAATTATGCACAAGAACTCCACAAAAAAGCATGGAAAGTGGATGCTCTATCTTTCAGCTGGAAAAACCTTTCAGTCTATGCCTTTCCACCTCTGCCTCTACTCTCCAAGGTCTTACTAAAAGTCAGACAGAAAAAAACAAAAATGATCCTAATTGCTCCAAACTGGCCTCGCCAGTACTGGTACCCGCTTCTAAGGAATATGTCACACCTTCCTCCATGGTACTTGCCTCATATACCTCATCTACTGTCTCAGCAGAACTATCAAATTCTGCATACTCCGCTCCAAACTCTGAATCTTGCAGCATGGCTAATCAAATAATTATTCAAACCACACCTCTCAGTAAATCTGTGATGGATGTCATTTTGGAAGCCAGAAGGCCTAGTACTAGAAAATCTTATGCTGCTAAATGGAAGAGATTCTGTGCTTGGAACCAAGCACAAGGAATAGACACAGCAAAGCCCAATATTCCTCAGATTTTACAATACTTAACTGAGATGCTGGACAAGGGCCTATCTTTTTCTTCAATAAAAATCCATGCCTCTGCCATCTCGGCTCATTACAACACAGAGCCTCCCCTCTTTTCTCATCCACTGCTTAAACAGCATCTTAGAGGGGCCAAAGATTTAAGGCCTCCCAGGAGAGCGCCAACTCCTGCATGGGACCTCAATTTTGTGCTGGAAAAACTCACCATTCCTCCTTTTGAACCAGCAGCTACTGTGAATATAAAATTTCTATCTTGGAAAACGGCTTCTTTTGGCAGTCACTTCAGCAAGAAGGGTTTCAGAACTACAGGCTCTCATGGCAGTGGAGCCTTTCATTACATTTTACCCGGACAGGGTGGCCCTCAGGACCAATCCTTATTTTATGCCTAAGGTGGTATCCATTGTAGCTCTTAACCAGACCATTCACCTGCCAACATTTTACTCGAATCCGCAGAACAAGGGGGAACGGATTCTGCATTAATTGGATGTACACAGACAACTAAGATTCTACTTAAACAGGACCAAATCTCTAAGAAAGTCTGAGCAACCACTGGTAGCATTTGCTGCAGGATCAGAGGGGAAGGCTATATCAAAGCAGACTGTTTCTAAATGGATAAAGCCACTGCATTCATTTCTGCTATTTGCACCATGGTAAACCTGTGCCCAAGGGGATCAGAACACATTCCACCAGGGCTGCCTCTACTTCCAGCAGCTTTTCTCAGAGGGGGCCCAACTAAAGTCATTCTAGAAGCTGCTACTTGGAGCTCTGTTCATACCTTCACAAAGCATTATCATTTACCTTTCTTCTCTAAATCCAGGGCAGGCTTTGCCACTGCAGTCCAGCAGGGCCTTATAGCCGCTCCTAATGTTGTTTAGTTCCATCCTCCCATCCATAGCTTTGGGATTCTACCGAAATGTAATGACTGCAACAGTGAAACACAAAGAACATAGCACAGTTGTATACACTTGCCATAAATGTAGATGTTAGAATGTATTCACTGTTGCAGTCCGGGTTACCCACCCGCCATCCCCCTTTCTCTACCTTTTCTTTCCTTCACTACACTCAAAAGCCTTGTTATTCATTTTTATTGTTTGTGTGTGTGTGTGTGTGTGTGTGTGTGTGTGTGTGTATGTGTCTGTGTGTGTGTGTGTGTGTGTGTGTGTGTGTATGTGTGTGTGTGTGTCTGTGTGTGTATGTATGTATATATATATATATATATATGTATATGTATATATATATGTATATGTATATGTGTATATATATATATATATATATATATATATATATATGTGTATATGTGTATATGTATATGTATATATATATATATATATATATATATATATATATATTTGCTCCCCATTTGAGGGGCACCTGACATCTCGGGCAAGGAAAACTGAATAAAATGGCGTTGGCTGCATGTTTTATACCCCTCACAACCTGACGTCATGGAAAAGGAGAAAGCAACCGATGCAGAACCCAAGACTTTGTTATTCAGGCCGACTGAGGGCAACCTGCCAGCAGATTACCCAAATGTAATGACTGCAACAGTGAATAAACTCTAACATCTACATTTATGGTAAGTGTACACAACTGTACTTTTTCTCCCATGTTATAAAGACATGTGTCTAGAGTGTTCCTTCCAGGGCCTCCGCTGAAAATTGGCTTCATTCCAAGTCTGACTTTCCCGGTTAACAAATTTTAAATAAATTAAATAAAAATTTTGCTGCTGCAGTATGTTGTCATAATTGCTTCCTAAAAAGGGTTTAAGACCACACAGGGCTACATTAATGAAGGGGCTTAAGGAGCTGCAGACTTGTGCCTCTGAAACATGCCCTACTTTAACCATAGGTTCATAAGTTCACCCCAGCCTTCCTCATATCTCTCTCCTGTTCAACTCTGCAAGCCATCCTACCTAACTCTCTGCCCCTAACCTCTCTCTTACAAATCTTTTCATACTACCACCTCTTCTCTCACCCTCAACCAGATTAATCTTTATTGACGCATAGATTTTAACAGTACAATGACTAAGCTTAGAAACCCATTCTCACCCACCTTTTACTACACAATACCACTAGCCCTTGCCCCTCTGTGAAATGTATCTGAATGATTTCTTTATACTGCTGCAGTGTACCTTCATAACTGCCAGTATGGACTAACTAATTACCATTCATGTCAACCTGCTTTTTGTATTTATCTACTTACATTTGTATATACTGTATGTATCAGTATATCTTTTGTGTATTTGTTTTAACTGTGGAGTTTTTCTCCCCGGGTCTCCACTGAAAAGGGCTCTGTCCCAGCTAGACCCACCCGGTCAACAGTACTAGGCTAACTACCACCATGACTTTTATAAATTTAGCCATGCAACCCAACCCAGTTGTCCACATGTAACATGGGTGTCTGTCTGGAGGGGTATGTTAGGGGAGGCTGCTAAAGGTTTAGTGGCAGGGGTGTATTGGGCAGAGACAGACTGTAAATATTCCCTTTCAGAGACATGGGGGGCCAGACAAGGTGTGAATTTTTTGATATCCCATCCAGTGGTCAAAGTTATGTTCGAAAAGGGTTCGGGACTGACTTTGCCTCACATGGATGGGGAGCCTATTCCAGAGCGTGGAGATCCTTTGAGAAACGTATGTCTCGCTAGTGTGTTCTATGTATTACAAGCAAAGTTTAAATCATGTTAATACTCTGGATTCTCTTAGTGAGAAACTTCAGTGGATATTCCAACTGTTATGCCTGGTCAGGTACATGCTAAAGGAGCATTGTATTCCATGACAGGTAAGATAAGGGCTGAATAAAGTGGTACTTTAACTTCCTTGCACCTAGATGCCATACCCTTATAAGGTGGGCAACCTGAAATTTTCTACGATCTTAGCAATGTGTTGATCAAAGGCCAGATTACTGTCTACATATGTTCCCAGATCCCTAACTGCTAGGCCAACTGTTCGATGTAATAATTAACCTGGATGGACATTTTCCTAAAAATCACTGTAATGCATTTCTCCCCATTGAATTTTAATCCATGGTGTTGGCACCAGTCATTTGTCTGTGTTGGATCCTCTTGCAGGATGTTTGTGTTACGGGGTGAAGCTATGATAGCTCCCAATTTTGAAGCTGTGATGGCTCTCAATTTGCAGTGGTCTTCAAACTTGATGAACTAGAAGCCCTTGACATTAGTCTTGGCCTCCAAGAAGTAGATGCCAAGCAGGAGCAGGTCCAGCACAGAGCCTTGAGTTACTCTGCTGGTGACTAATCCCTTGATGAAAGTGGTCTTGCCAGTCCTGAATTCTTGAATCCTGTCTGTAAACCAGCTGGCAATCCAGCAAGTTAGGTAGGGATTCATGCCTAGTTCAATGAATTTGTCAACAGTACCCAAGTGGGGTATCTTATCAAAACACCTTAGCCAGGTCTAGGTAGGTGGTATTCCTCCTCATCCATTGACTTGGTGATCCTCTCAAAGACTTCTACCAGATTAAGCAGGCATTACCTTCCTTTGACAAAACCAAACTGTAATGGGTCCAGTGTCTGTAGGTAGCCAGTTTCTTATTTCCATGGTAATTTGTTCTGTGGCTTTGCATATTAGACTTGTCGGACAAATGGGTCTGTAGTTTCCAGGGTCTGTTGATCCTCCTGTTGCAGTCCGCCATTCAGTTTGTATGTAGACATTTTGTGGCTGTAGTTGAAAAGTGACTGAAGTGGTCCTGATAAGTCACGTTTCAAGGTATTTATGAAGTAAGCCAGATTGTTTTTTGTGCCCTTTGAGGCTGTTTTTTTGGCCTTAGTAAGTGCCACCTTGACCTGCTCCCTGCTAATAGTTGAGGATGCTATGCTAGTAGGGATTTCATGGGGGGAGCAGGGGGATAGGGGGGGTGAAGTTAGAGCTGAATTTATCATCCCAGCAGATTCACTGTCACTCTGCTCGTTGAATGTGGTACCATTTATCACCAGTTCAGCACACTGCTGTGTGTGCTACCTTTAAGGTTTCTGACATAGGTGTAGAAGGCCTTGCAGTTGTCTTTAGTCTGAGGCTATCTTGACCTCATAATTGGCCTTGTTGCATTTAATTAGTCCTGTAGTTGCCCGTTTAGTTTAATTAGACAGCTCTTGCCATTATGGGATTTGCTGTTTCTGATTTTTTGGCCATTACTTTTTGTCCTTTTGTTTTATACCCTGTTAAGGTCCTGATTCTAACAGTGTGGTTTGTTTTTTGGAGTTTTTGTTTGGCCTTACTTTTGGTAGGTACAGCAGCCCCTATGCAGGCATTTACAGGGTTTTTGTAAACAATTCTGCACAAGTTGCTGTGAACCCTTGAGTTTGAAAGGGCATTGAATTTTGTGCAGTTTAGTTTAGAATAGTTCCTAACTGTTACGCTTTTACTGGGTTTTCATTATCAATTTTTATTTTGAAGGAGACAGCTTTGTGATCTGACTTCACCAGTGAGGACTCGACACGGGGGGGGGGGGGGGGTGGACTGCACTGTCCCATATCCGTGAGTACCAAGTCTAGTTTGTTGGTGCACACTCCAAGCAGAGGTTCTGTTTGGTCAACAGTATTTGTGTTGATAAAGTCCAGGAAACATTGTGCCTGCAAGTTGGAAGCAGTGTACATTTCCCAGTTAGTAGTGGAGTAGTTGAAATCTCTCATGAATAGGATATTTGGCCGGATAGCGAGTGCCTCCAGCAAGTCTAGGTATGAGTTGTAGGATTCTTGGGGTCATAAATGGTGACCTATAGCTTGCTAGAGTATCGTAAGGGACATTATCTGTGATGATTTGCATGTGCATGCATTAACAAGACATTATTCTGTTTAACCATCCTAGAGGTGTATTTCTTGCTAATGTGTATAGGCCCCTGCACCTTTAGTCGCTGCCTGTGCATCTAATGGTCTAAATGTGTGGAAGGCATTGAAGCTTTACACTGCTGGAGTGCTGTCTACAGTTTTAAACCATAACTTGGCAACTTCACAGATATCTGTATCCCGCAGGCTGAGGGCAGCTTGTATGGTGTGGAGTCTTAGATGCCCCGTCACTGAGCAGTAACACCTTTAGGTTCCTTAGGGTTTTATAGGCTAAGCTGGTATTTTTATCAATTTGATATTGTCCAAAAATGGCTGTAAGGGGATAAAGTTTTGGCCAGTATCTGGATGCTGGGGGCAGGGGTAGATGCAGGCCATCCTTTGCCAAGCAACATAGTCTATTAAACCATGTCTTCCTATGCTGACAAATATTGAATCGCATTGGAATGGCACCAGAAACTAGGCCAGTTGTTCATACTGTGGCAACATCCTTGACGAAAGCAGAATGCTGTTCATTGCAAGGCATGTACATCTGAAACACACATTTAGAGAGATCCATAATGTCTGTGTTCATGTAGTCCAGTGGGGTACTTCGCAGGTTTACACCCTAATGGACTATGATAAAATCATACTGGTACCTGTGGTGCATTGATGTGAGCGCTTGTGTAATCTGGCTGATCCTGACTTCAGATTAGCAACTAACCATTATTTTCTCCTTGTCCGATCTGGTGATCTGTGTGTTGTCAAGTGGAGTCCCTATAATGGGGGTCCTAGGTGAAGTGTGTACTTGCCTTATGGGTTTATTTCTTGGTGGTTCATGCAAACAGAATGTCTCTAAATAATCTCAGTACCCTGATTTGGATGTTTTTATTCCCATTTCCAGATACTTTCTCACTGTTCCATCTTTTCATGCTGCTGTGGTTAAAGGAGTTTGCTTTCTTGTGAACCCCCCCACACACACACACACACACAAGCACACACTGCTAGCAAGAGTCTTTGGGTGCTGTCCTGCTTGGGAAAGTTGTGTACCATTTCAGTCCCCCCATGTTGTTTTTTTTAGTTCACCTAACTGTAGTGAATTTGGTGACTGCACTTCTGCTCCCCATCCCTGTTTTGGAGTGAGCAAGGGAAACGAACTAAAGGTATGGGGGCCCCTTTTGGCGGCATATTTAGGTTTGTCAGCATTGGAAAGACTAGTGTTTTAGTTATGTTTCTGTAATTTAAGCATGCTACAATTATATTTAACCCATCATAAAATTCACATAGTCTTTGTAAACTTTTTTTTTTTTTTTTTTTTTTTAAGCTGGTAATCTTGCCTCCGCGTAGATGTGAACATTGTAATAAGTTTGTAAAGTGCAAGAAGGGCATCCGCTTTCAGCAGGGTCATTTCTTTTTAAATGGAAAGTTTTATGACAAGGAAAGGCTTGACTTAAAAGATAGAAACACCATTGTATGGCCTTTTTTAAGAAAAAGTGCGAATCGTAATAATTAATGGTGATTTGGGTGTACACAGTCGGACCACTTCCTGAAGAGCTTGTATTACACAGAGTGACACCACAAACGCAGAGCACAGCATATATTTTACTATGGATATCAAAGGTTCTGCTGAGTAGAAGAATTTGGAAGCCCTTTTTACAGCAGTTAATATCCTCCAGTCTCTTACACAGGTAATATGTGAGCAGAGATTTGAATTGTTGATCTGTGTGGCATTAGACTGTGCCCACCATGCATTTCCACTGTTGTATGACAATTAATCTGTGGTCTTCTCAGTAGTGAATTGAGAGTACCAAGCTTTTGTGATGACAAGGGCATCTCCAGACTACAGGACTATACTACATGCTACATGTCTGTGCCCTTTCATGCACTGTTATCCCAGAGAAACAGTTATCGCAGGAGGCAGACACTTGAGCATCTCTGAAATCAAGTTGTGCCGTTTAGAATAATGAATGCTGTGACAGACCTGTAGTCAGATTATTTAACATTATATATATATTTTTTTATCTACAGCCTAGTTGAATCCAGCCATGGCGAGTGACATTATCATGTTAATGAGAGGCCTTGCTAAACTTAGCAAGGCAATTCTAGAGACTCAGACGGGTCAGCTGCAACAATCTTTAAGTGGTGAATCATTCACACTGGCAAGAAACCTACAAGCGACTGCAGAGCAATCCTTAAGTGCAGCAGTTGGAAAACTCCAGGTATTTTTTCTTTTATTTAAACCTGAAAACTCATAGCTACTGAAATAACAGTGATCATTGATAGAATTCACAGTATTGTGTTCTACAATTGTTTTCTAAGTTTTTGCATGTGTACTTATCTTGGCTAGAGTACATATATTAGCAGACCTTTAGTTTGGAATGATCGGGTAGAATCACATGGCGCAGACTAGATATGTTTGCTGTGTGATGTATTAACTAGGATCTGAGAACTACTGAAAATGTGTTGGCTGGACATGAAAGGAGCTAGGATTGGATTGGGTAGCAGTAATGCACGAGTTAGCAGAATATGAAGGACAGTTTGAGGAAAAAAGTGTACAAATACTACAGGTACAGAAAATTATAAGCTTTGAACTGTTCTGAGGTAACGAGATCAGAAAAATAGCAGCATGGGAGACAAAACTATTGGGGATTGGGGATTCAAGTCATTTAATTGTTAAGAAAGAAACTTCTGCACTGCTGATCTCATTTTCTTATTCAGATTTTGAAGTCTTCATTGTTGTACCACTGAGGTATTGAAAAAAAAGTGGAATTTATCGTGTATATGTGAATATTTTCAGAGATGTGTATTCAGAAGGCACAAAGATAGGTGGCCCTCAAACTGCTGCTTCCTTTTGCATATAAATGTAAACTGAAGTACAAATCTTTGCAGCCTCCTGCACTCCATATGCCTTTGCTAAGGCATTGTGGGATTCCAGTATTGCTGTATACAGAAGCATTCTGTATTACTCCTAATCATTTTCTCGAACTTTCCTCCAATTATGGAAGTAAAACGGGATACAAAAGGAATGTTGCAATGTCACCTGAATAATGCTGTTGATTTTCTGACAAAGTAGCACCGCTGTAAATGTATCAGCAATGTGGAGCCACAATTAAATGTCATGTTTTTCTTATCCCTGAAATTGGGTATCTGTTCAGGGATAATAAAAACAGCGTGTGATCAGTTCCACCAAGTAGCTTCTGTATTGCAAGAAATTACCCCTTCAACATTAATAAATATAACATTTAATTCTTTTCTGTAGTGATTTTATTTATTTATTTATTTTTTAAGTGTTTTGTTGACCAGGTTAGTCTTGCTAGGCTAGCAGCCTTTCTTCATGGGGAGACCTGAACTGGTATTACTCAAGGAAATTTGGCCAGGGCATCAGGGAACTTCTGCCTTTTTCAGAAGCTGCTGTGGTATCTTTTACATCAGCCTGAGCTACCACCGAGTCCTCAAGCTGATGAGACCTGAGTTTAGCATCTCATTCAAAAGATGACACACTCAGAAGTGCAGCACCCCCATTATGCTGAACTGCATTGTTAGTAATTACCTACCTGGTGTGGGAATAGAACCCATAACCTTGTGCACCAAAGATGTGCTGCCTTTTGTGATGGTGACACTATATGGAATGTGGGCATGTTACCCAGTAAATGTTGTAGTGCAGTCATTTCATACTCTGTTTTTCTTGCGTAATTGGTAGAAAGTTTGGCAATTTGAGAGCAATGTCGAGTACTGTGTGCTGTTGTTACAGCACCACTGAATTTCTACAAATACTCTTCTATAGGATGTGGAGTACAGCGGACTTTAATGATTTTTAATTTGTTTCACCTTTAAAGAAGCAGAACAGTTCCTAAAAAAAATGCCAGTACCTGAGCTGTATGTAGTTGTAGAAAGGAGTAGTTTTACTGGAGCTTACCTTGCCTTCACAGTTATGTGAATATCAAGAGAAAGGTAACAAGGACTACCTACGTGTTCACTGTCATATGGCATATACTGTGCACATACATATAAATTTTGTTACTGAATCCTTTTTGGAGAAATGTAGTAACTTCATTCCATTATCATAAGTGATAGTATATGTGATAGTATCATATATTTGTAGCTTTAATGCAAAATTTTGACCATTGTCCATTGAGAAGCTTGAAAGCTGTTGCTCCTTGACTTCCTGTCATCCAGATCAGTGCCCTGGCGATGTTTAAAAGCATGTTAACTACTAAAACATGAGCTTATGTAGGCATGAATGATGTTGACTGTCACAAAGCCTGTTTCCTTTCTTAACAGCCCTTGTGTTAGGCAGATGAGACGAGGATCAGTAGATGGACGAAAAGTTAGACGCAGGTCATCGAAATAATGTATGTGAGACTGAAGGCAGTGATGAAGGTTGTAGTCTGTGCTTACTTGTATTTTACGTCATCAACTCTTTTGATAAAATGTTATTTAATTGTAGTAAAACAAAGTTGCATTATATGTTATGATGGGTCTTGTGATGATAGGAGGTACTGCCAGCCATGCCAGGAGAAGTAGGGCAGTGGATTATAAAATATGCCAGCACCACTAGCTGGAATTTAGTGAAGAATTCTACATCATTTTATATATCAAACTGATTTGTACAGATGCTTGTGTTTAAAAATGTATTTGTAAAGTTGCCTGTGTTAAAATGTATCAACTGTGTGCCCTGCTGGAAAGAAAAGTACATGTATTTTTGTAACTCAATTAAATATATATATTTTCACAGAGGATACTCGAAGAGAAGAGCTTAATCTCAAACTTCAAAAATAGTAAGACAATTTAAACTACTAGGCCTAAGCCATAAAGATGTTAATCCCACAGTTCTGAATCGAGGCAGACACCGTGTCTGTGCTAGATAGTAATTTGTAGCTTGTGTAGGAAGAGTGGAATGGTTTTATTGTTTTATGACTTCCAGATGTTTTAATAAGGTCTAATGTGTATTGTAGTACATAGGTGCTAAACCCTGGCATTGTCTAGTGATGGGGGAATAGTGTGGGAAAGATAACCAGATGTGTGTGATATCATTCTGTAAGCCAGAAATAATTATTTATTTATATATTTTATTTTTACATTTGTTAACCGGGTTAGTCTGTCTGGGTTCTTAGAAGCCCTTTTTCAGCAGAGACCCGAGGAGAAAAGCTCCCAAAAAAAAAGTTTAAGTAAACAAATAGTAAGAACAAAGATAAACACAGATCACATTTTAATTGGATATTAATAGGAGATTGCTCTCAGTATTCTGTTTTCTGTCTTGGATCTGACAGCAAGGACAACTCACCCACATCATCCTGCCTTGCTCTATTCAGTAAATAGGAACAGTAATTCTCTAGATCGGTCAGAAAAATATAGTGGGAATAGTTAAGTATTATTTTTTCTGTAACTGTGTGACTCTTTCTTTCCAGCTCCATTATTAATATTTCCTGTGACTGAAACTCTTGTGTTTACTGTAAATAGCTGTATTTTCTTGTTCTTTTATTATTAAATATATTTATTATTTTCATTGTGACTGATCTTCCTAGAAAAATATTTAAGTTTTGAGAGTATTTGCATATATTTATTTTGTGATGACTCTGACCACTCCTGAAAGCCTTGCTGTTTGGTCATCATTACCATTTGTATTAATATTAACTTCGCTCAGTATAATTGGATACCCTTTTAAGAGCCTTATAGTTGCTGACTGGTGGCAGTGAAGGGGCATACATAGTAAACCTGTGCTAGCCTTTCCCAGGTGTGTGTGTGTGTGTGTGTGTGTGTGTGTGTGTGTGTGTGTGTGTGTGTGTGTGTGTGTGTGTGTGTGTGTGTTACCTACTTGGAGCAGGGACATGAAGCACTGGTTTCACAGAGTGAGTGAGTGGTGGAGGACTTGGCTTGGGCATTATGCTGAGGACTTACCTCTGCAGCTGTACCAGTGGGGAGTCTTACTGGTGACCTGGAGAGAGACTGATAGAGAAATCAAGATCCTGGGCTGACTGTGTTCCCTGTGTGCCCTTAAGGGAAATTGTGCTTGATGCAGAGAGGTCTTCATCTGGGAATACTGCGTGTTGTTTATCTTTTCGGCTTTTCCCAGTTAGGGGTTGCCACAGCGGAACTCTGGTCCGCTAATGATTGGCAGTCGCTTTTTATGGTGCCGAGTTGCCAGCCCGACACCTAACCTTCAGCGAAGGCACACCCATTCACGCATGTCTTTCGGAGGCCACTCGACCACAGGGAGACTCCACACAGAAGACACTCCAGCCAAGAATCGAACAGGATAACCTCTTGCTGTGAGGTAACAACGCTACTGCTGTACCACCTCCGATATCTGGGAATACGGAGTGTATCCATTTGTATTACAAGTAAACGTCCGTCTTCAGTGTCAGTGGTGAGATTCGGACTCCTTGATTACTGGCCCAGAGTGGGGATGTCACATGTCTCCCCAAAGATTTGGAAAGGGGCATTAATATTTTTGTACTGCTTGACATATGTTGCAGAGAGAAACATATAACTTATGAAGACCAGTTGTTTATATCAGTTCTTCACATCAGAGTCTACAAAAATATGTACCCCTTTACCCAAGTAGGAAGGCATTTTAGGAGATTTTGTAGAAGTGAAGATTACAGGGTTCTGACCTTTTACAGTGTGTGTGTAAGAGTGGGTGGAGGGGCAAAACCTCCACAGGAAAAAAATAAGATAATGTCCCATTTCACATTATGAGGTTGTGCACTAACGGTGTTGGGCTCGTTATCAGCCTTAACAAAATTGGCATCCTATTGTAGGATTAAATTCATTTTCTCACTGGTTTCCCAGCCACATTAGAAATGTCACTGTCTGTAAGTTTTTATGTCTCTGATATTGAGGAACCTTCGTGATGGTTGTCATGGCTGGGTTATCCCCACCACTAATGAGCATTTGACACTTTTTTCCCCCCCAAAGTTCCTGTACTTGAGAACAGATGCCTTTGATGCTGCATGCTTTTAAGTTGCATGTTGAAGAAAGTTGAAAACTTCTCGTGAGATTAGTGAGAGAGTTTGTCTACACTGGTGTGTAGGTCAGAGTTTTACCTGAGATTGTGCTTGAGGGATTGGCTGAGGCTGATGCCTCTTGAGGTAGATCTGCATGGTCTGGGATTACCTAAAGTAGTGGGGAATTGTTTCCATTTAGAAGTTCTATATATGTGTGAGACTTGAAGCCTTATGGAGATATGGCCCCTGATCCTACCTTTGGAACACAGTAAATATTCTGGGATATCCCTGTTCCTTATTTTCGTGGTTCCATGACTGCTCAGTTTGATTAGAGTGGCCCCTTGATCTAACTAATTATAGATTAGGTGCTCTCAGGGCTGACGTTTTCTTACCTAGGCCTGTGGTTCCACACATCTAGACTTGTTATCCTTGGCTGACTGGGAATTGCATGGTGAAACTTGCACTGGGGTCTGACACCCAACACCAAGATATAGATATTTGAGTTCTTTATTGGTATCGTATTGGTGAGCAATATGTTACTGTTCTATGTTACACTGTTATCAAAATCCACAGCTGTCTTTTAGTATTTCCTCAGGCAAAATCAGTAGCTGTGGACAGTTGTGGCAGAAAGGTATGGCAGAAGGAAAAAGGATTGTTATGTCATGTGGTATCTCGGGTATGCAGTATCTTCATTAATTGCACACTAGGTCTTTATTTTTTGTTAAGCAAGTACATTTTCTGATTTGAATGAGTGGAAATTTATAGACTGTGTTCTTTGGTAATGTCTTTGATATGATTCATTGTGACCTTTTGGACTGTATCATGCTGTCATGGACACCCCATTTAAGGTCAGATTGCTGTTTGGAGAGTCATCTCAGGCGGACATTGATGACTTGACTGGTAAGGCTGTTTCTTCTTTTGATTCTCATTTTGTCCTGATAATCTTAGATGTTATAGAAAGAAGATGGCCATAAACCAGAGGGTATGAGCCAAGTACCAGGCAAACCTGCCTGTTCAAAACACAAGTGGTGGTTCCATTTGTTTGCTCAGATTAGACAGCCATTAACTGTGGCATGTGGGTTCCAAACTTCATTGAACGAGTCCACATTTTAGAGCTGTTTGCAACTGCCATAGCTGCATATTCTCCTCTGATAGATTAGTCATTTTCGGGGAAGTCATGCCTCAGCTACTGCTTGCCACAGGGACAGTGAGATTAATTCTGCCTGTGTGGATGAGGAGATATGCTTTCAGCAGTGACTAGTGACTGTGAAGCAAGAGGTTGCAAGAAGCAACTGAATTGTTAGAGTAAGTTGAATGGGGTGGGTCTGTATTATGGCATGTCAGTGATTTAACTATGATCAAGCAGTAGTTGGACTTTGTCACATTCATCCACAGACTGCTGTTCAGTACTAATTTACTGTTATTTTATTACCTGTATACAGCTCAGCTGTATTGCTTTGATCAAATAAAAAAATAAATGGCCACAGTAATGTATTTTAGTTTGTTTTACTCAAAACCACACTAGCTCTGACACACTTCCTCAAAGAATGTTTGACTATGATAAAATGACAGCAGGGGTCAGTTTCATCCACAGACTACCTCCTTGCACATTACCAATAGCCATATTGACTGCATATACCTCAAATGTCTTACTCTGTTAAAATGAGTCCATAAGTACTTGGCCACAGTAATGTCTTTTTTTGGCTTGTTGCTGTGAGATGCATACTGTGCAGTGATTTTATGTCTGTGGTTTAAATGAAAGAATTATGAAAGTTGGGGGCTCCAAATCGCATTGTTTTCTACTTTGAAAATATTTGTTGCAGTTCAGTTATGTTCTGCTATGGTTGACCTGCTCTAATGGCCTTTCCTGGGGGTTAGAATTCAGAAACTGTATCTGAAGCAGATCTTTTGGAGGTGTGAGCATTCCAGAAAATGATTTGCTCATTATTTAAGACGTGGCAGTTCTTCCCCCCTCTTCTGCTTTGTTACAGCAGGGAAGGGGGTTTACAATGGACATGTTCTCTCTTCTGTGGCAGGGGGTATTCCTGCATACCTTCCTACTATTCCTGACAATCCAATACTACTACAGAGAGTTCAGAGAAAAGAGAGCAATTATGGCCCAATAGCACCAAGAAAGGCATTTGAGGCTCGCAGGAAACTACACTGGCTTTTCTCACAGGATTCCCCCAGTTTGAGCACCCTCTGACTCCACCTGAATGCATAGCTTGTGTTGTAGATCCTCCGACTTCCCAGCCATTGTAGCATGGTGTTGAGAAGTGTTTGAGACTGTTCAGAAGCAACCTACCTGTCAGATTTGCTCTTCCAGGTGAAAGAAAGTTCTTAGGTTCTCTGTTGGGACAGGACAGTCCCTGATGCTGCTGCAGCTGGTAATCTCAAAGGTTATCCAGACCTGTCTCAGACATGGGTATGATTTGGGCAGCACAGGACAACAGCATGCATGAGCTACTTTTGCCTCTGTTAACCTTGTGGAGGGCAGAACTGTGGCCAGGCATTGGCTGGTTAAATAGGTCCTTAAAGATGTTCTAAGTCTCTGCCCTCCTTTGAAGAACCCTTCCTTTCTTTGGGAATTATCTTTCCGACTGACTGCTTGCCCAATCCAAATCCACTGTTGACAATGTTGAAGTTCTGTATTGAAAACATTTTTGCATGTGACTATAACTTCTGCTTGCAGGATCTCTGAGCTGCATTCCCTTTTCATGTAGGAAACCATTTCTGGCCACTCTGTCATCTCTTCAAGTTCAAGTCTGTCCTTTTGGAGTCACTGAGAGGAAAACTGAAGGCCCTCCTTTTCTGGATTCAGAGGATATTGTCTTAACACTGTCCACAGCAATTCTGGTGCATCCCCTTTTGAAGCATTGTCTTTTAGCTGCAGTGGATGCCATGGTGAGGGTAGCAGGAATGGTGATGTGCCTGTGTAGGATCCTGTAGCTGAGGTCTATTCCACTTGGAAGACAAATTTAGGCAGATTTCAGCTTGACAATTCCCTTCAGCAATAGTTTTTTGATTGTGGTAGGAGTCCCGATTGTCATGTTTACATTTAATAAGCTAGCCTTGCCCACCTGTCTTGGGGTCTGCTTCCCTCACCAGTGATCTATTCTTATTCTTCCAAGAGGAGGGGCCGCAGTGATGTCTGAGGCACACCACCTTCCTTTCATCTTTGTGGATTAAGCCGCCTTATTGGGGCCTGCTGTTGAGTACTGGCAGAGGAGAGGGATTGCTGTGACTTGGATGCTCTCCCTTCTTCCATGGGTTCCTGCCTTTCACCATTTTCACAGTGGGTCCATTCTGTTGTGAAGTTGACCTAGACTTGCCATGATGTTTTTCACAGCCTCCTGTCTGGGTACCTCTCACTTCTTTAGCAAGGTTTGCAACTTACTGTTCTGAAGGCTTGCAAAGTGAAGGGGGCTTATTGTTTTACTGCTTGGTTAAGGTTCTTATGTCCTGGATTTCATTGTTTTTTGGCAGTGTCCAGTAGGAAGGCTAAAAATGTAGTTGCAAGTCTTTCACTTAAGTTCTTCTGGGAACAGCTCTCCATATGGATGGTGTGGGGTATCTTATACCATCATGGTGATTTGCTGCAGGAGTATGGAAATGGCTTTGGTCCTTCTTAAGGACTAAGCAGATCTGCAGTTGATCCCTCTTTTCAGGCTAAGATTGAGGTCAACCTCCCGACTGCTCACACAGTCCCATCTCATTGTGATTTTCCTGTTAAGGAGATGTGAACTTGGTTTACTACCTGTCTTTTCTACTAGTGTGGATCCTTTGGCCCAGTGGAATGTGGGATCAGTTGGGGTTCATCTCCCTTTCTAGTGACATGGCCTTATTGAGGTGTTCATTTTTTATGTGTTGCTAGGGAAGATTGACCTTCCCTCAGCCATAGGGGAACAAGCGCCTTTATTTTCATTTCTTCTGAGAAGGCCAGTGATAGTGTACAGATTCTTCAGTCAGTTCCCTGTAACTTGCTGGAGGAGATGGGCCTACCCCACCCCCAGTTGGAGGGTAATTTTATTTTCCTTTCTTCTAAGGAAGTTGTCCTGAGTGTAGACAGTTCATTCTCCTGGGTCTCTGTGACCAGAAGACTTGATAGGGGTCCTCTCTCCTGAAAGAACTAGAACCTTTATGGTGGTGTCTCTGTACCCCCCCACCAGTACTTGGAGTAGGAGGTCTTCAGTTGCCTTTGACACTGATTGGGCATTATGCACCTGACACTGGCTGTGATTTACTTTATGCATTTTTAAATAGCAGCTTTCTATGTTTGCTTGGTCTCCATTGACAGGCTTGTTCACTGTGGCATGTTGGGTCATGTTTCTTTTTCAGTTATTTCTCCTGCCCAAGTCCTTGAAATCTGTTTTTATGTATAGCCAATACTTCTCCATCTGTCTTGCTGGTCACGGTGGGGTCTTTCAACACCTTCCACCCTGGTGGTTTTACTGTCTTGGATTCAGCCCAACCATAGGTAGTTTTTAGGAGGGGCTTTCTTTAAACGCAAGCAGATATGTTCTTACTTTATCAGTTGATCTTTGAAGAGAATCCTCCTTGATGGCATAAGGGGTACTCTTTCTTCATCCCTTGCAAGTGAGACCTCCTTTCTAGCAGGTCCTAGCCATTAGAATTCACCACAAGGAAGGCAAATATGTACCCGTGTTCAAGTTGCTTCTTGAAATTCCATAGACCATAATTGCAGTCCTCGAAATAGAGCAAATACAAATGTGAGCGATGAAGAAATAGACCAGGTTGACTGAAGTATTTCTGGTTCTGTCCCCTATTCCAAGATATAGCAGTCTCTGATGTATGTACAAGCAGCAAGAATCATGGGGGCTCCATATGGTATGGAAAGGTAAACCATTTCCTTCAGAAAAACTTTAAAGGTGTAACAGTGTGTTTAAGAATTTACTTTTAAGTCTCGATTCACAGCATCATGCATCTCAGTTCTGATAGGAAGATTTGTGTGTCACTTGTTGGAAATGGAGGTGGAAAATCTTTGTTCTTAGTTTGCAAGAAGATGCTCACTAGTAACAGGGAAGTCAGTCTGGTGCACAGAAAAGATGTGCGCACATATTTATGTCATGGCATTCATGGGTCTGCAGTAACTTTCAGAAGATTGGGTATGAATGCTTATTGATTGAGAAGGTAAGCTCAAGCATAGGAACCCATCAGGGAGGGGCAATTTAGAATAACTGACATGGGTAGGAACTTGTGTTCTGATTGTGTAATATTTTCTTGCTTAGTTGCTTCCTTGACCTGTGGAGAAGTGCTGAAAGAGGTCGTAGGCTGTCACTGCCAGGGTATTGATCACATACACTTAAGTTGATTCTTGATCATATGTACTTATCTGTAGATCTTTTGGTGCATAGCTGACTGCGGAGTCTGAATGAATTATTCAACAAATATGATGAAAATGTTATTTTTACCTGCCTGACTTTACAGGTGTCCTGGCAAAATATATTTGTTTTACACTTCTCTGAGTGTTGAGGAATATACACTGTGTTCTAATGATGATTAAAGGGATTCCAAGAGTTGTAAAAAATAGTGATGTGAACTTTGACCTAAGCTGATGCTGTTTACAGTGAGTGGTTTTCAGTATTACCTAAAACTGAAATGGGTCCAGTTTAAATCGGCCTGTTAGTCCATTAAACATTCTTATAGCTAGTTAGTACAGCAATTAGACTTGGTCTGCAACACATTTAAAATTTAACCTCATGATGAGCTTGTTTGCTTTCTGTTAAGAAATATACAAATTTTCTTTCCTTATTAAATCCTTTGCTTTTTACAGCAGCTTAATCTACCCTGTAAAACTTGCATGTTTTGGACACTTGCTTCACTGTTACTGTTTTGCCTCAGTCCATTTTCACAGATGTTCTTAGTGTTTCACTGTTGCAGTCATCACATTTGGGTTATCTGCTTGCAGGTAGCACTCAGTCGGCCGAAATAACAAAGTCTTGGGTCCTGTGTCGGTTGCTGTCTTTTCTTCCATGACGTCAGGTTGTCAGGGGTATAAAACATGCAGCCAACATCATTACATCAGTCTTTCTTGCTGTGCGGTGCCTGAAGCAGTTCGCAAGTGCCAGTCGGCCGACTCCAGAAATTTTCGTTTTCGAGTTTCAGAACCAAAGTCTTCAACTAAAAGCCAAGTTACCCCATTGGGGAAACTTTTTTTTTTTTGCTCTAAACCGATGTCAGTAAAAGTAAATAATTGCATTTCTTGTGGAAAGCAAATGCCTCATAAAGATTTTCATTCGTACTGTATTCCTTGCCTAGACCCTGACCACGACATACCTCGCTGTCGGTTTTGTGCCTTATTTAAACCACAAACTATCCTTCGTCAGTATATTTGTGCTTCTAAATTTTTTGGTGCTCGGTTCAGTTATCCTGATATGTCTTCGGTAAGCCATCCAACTATCAACATTCCGAAGAAACGCAAAGATAAAGACAGACAGGCCACCCAGTTCGCTGGTACTCAGTGAGGTGCTTTCGCAGCCCCTGATGCCCGCTACATCAGATTCGCAAGGCTCTACTGAGACCCATTCTGAGTCTGGTATGCTGCAAGATGCTTCAACTGTGGAACCTGCAGATGTCTCTACCTTGGATGGGTCCGGAGTCGCTGTGCAGACACCGGCTTCTCAGGGTGTATTCCGGCCTACTGACTTTCATATTAAACCGGTGCCATCTTCTTCTTCAAGGCCTAAAACTCGAACCATGCCTAGAAAACAGACGCCCAAACAGTGTGGTCCGGCCTCTATGCCTAAAGAACAAATGATAAGAATGACTGAAGACCTTATTACTTTAATCAGGGGAAGCCAACCTTCCCCCTCTAAGAGACCTAGGACTGAGTTTGCTTATGATACTTTTGACCAGGATTCTGAAATTTGTTTCCTCTGATGACCAGGATTTACCCTTATCTACATATGAGGATTCTGATGCTGAGGACTCTCTTCCCTCTGCTTCCCCCCCGAGAGGATTTCTCTTTTGGTGAAACCTTGCATACTCTCAGGGAGCTTTTTTGTTGGGAAAGTCAGGATTTCACTGATTCTAAAAAAGAGGCTTAGGGATTTCTTACTCCTGCCCCAGCACATGCCTTTAGCTATACCTCCTGTACTGGACATTGTTGATGCCTTTTCGAAATCTAGCATGGCCCCTGACTCTTTACCTCCTGCTTCCATAAAACCTGATAGATATTACCAAGTTCCTGACTCTCACAAGCTCCTTTTCAAAAATCCTCCTAAAACCATTTCACAGGGACCCAAGGGCATTAAATCCTACCCCCTCTGATGGAGACTCCAGGGCGCTGGATAGATGGGGTAAGAAGGTATACACTTATGCAACTTTGGCCATTAGGGCCTTGAATCGTCAGTTTCATATGTTAAAGTATCAGCTGCATATTATTGGATTGCTTAAACAGAAAATGATGTTGACTCCTGATTGTGCTGAAAATAAGGATTTACAGGATTTTATACATTCTGCTGAACAAGTTGGTAAACATAAATTGCAATGTGGTTTTGATTCATTAGAGGCATCTTGCAGGGCTGCGGTAACTGGGTCTGTACTTAAAGGCATGCTTGGCTTAAAGAGCAATCCTTGCCAGATCGTGTTAAAGCGAAATTACTGGATGCTCCCTTAAATCAGGGCCACCTGTTTGGCAACAAGGCAGAAGAAGTTCTTAAAAAGATGGGGAAAAAGCTAAATCTAGACTTTTTGCAAGTGTAACCTCCAAGATTTAGTAGGCATTGGTCTTCTAAGAATTGGTCCTTTCCTGCCTCTTCCAGACCTTCTCAGTCCAAACCCAGATCCAGCAGAGCACCCAGGCTTCAGTCTCAGGGGACGCACAGGACTAAGCAGTGGGGGGCCTCCACTTCTAAATTTGGGAGTAATAAAACTCCCCCCTATGGTAAACTGTCTCAACGAGTTATTTTTAAAACTTCCAAGCCCTTCTCAACTGACTGCCCCTTTGGGGGGAAAGATTGCACTTCATGCAAAGAACTGGGGATTCATTACCCAGGATAAATAGGTTTTAAATATAGTGTCCCAAGGATACAGATTTCACTTCCACACGTCACCAACTCCAAGCGGTTGGCCAGATCTACCTCCAAAGCAGTGAGCAGAGGCCCAAAAGCAAGTAGTCTCTCTTTTAAGCATAGGGGCTATTCAGTTGGTACCAGAAGAGAAAAAGGGACAAGGTTTCTACTCGAGATTTTTCCTGGTACCCAGAAAAGACAATTCATGGCGTCCTATTCTGGACCTGCCTACTCTAAATACCTTTTTGGTGATTCCAAAATTCAAGATGCTGACTCTTCACCAGTTGCTTCCTATGCTAAGCAAAGATGCCTGGTTGGCAACACTAAATTTAAAGGAAGCATACCTGCACATCCCAATCGGGGAATCTTGCAGAAGATAGCTATGCTTCAAAGCAGGCTACACGCACTATTAGTTCTCTCCACTGCCCTTTGGCTTATCTACTGTGCCCAGGGTATTCACAAAGTGCCTAGCTCCAGTCATTGTATTTTGCAGCCAAAGAAATATTCAAATATACCAATACCTGGACGATTGTCTAATTCAGGCAAAAAACCAGGATGTACTTTTGAATCATCTGACTTTTGTACAGAGGGTGCTAACTTGTTTGGGGTACACCATAAACAAAAAGAAATCACACCTGGTACCCTATCAACAAATTTAATATTCCTGGGAGCAAGCTTGAATACAACTTCCCAAATGGCTTTCCTCGTGTCTACTTCAAACAAGTGGTCCCAAAAACACTGCTATCTGCGAGGCAAGTACTACAAACAAGTGGTCCCAAAAACACTGCTTATCTGCAAGGCAAATACTACAAGCCTTGGGGTTCATGGCCTTCCTGCATTCTTCTAATTCCATATGCAAGACTGCATATGAGGAAACTACAATGGTATCTAAAAAGCCTATGGTGTCAACATTGTCAGGATCTAGAAGCAATGATTCCTATCATTACTTGTCTATGATTAGAGTTCCTTTGGTGGGCAAAGGCCTGCCACCAAAACAAGGGACTACCATTCACACTACCCCCTGCCGCCCAAACCCTAATAGACAGATCAGACTATGCTTGGGGGGGCGCACCTGGCAGGGAAGTGCATTCAGGGCAAATGGAACCCGATTCAAATGCACCTTCCCATCAATCATAAAGAAATGTTAGCTGTACAGAATGCTCTGACCGCCTTCAAGGACCATATTCTTCCAGGACAATTAATGGTAAAGACGGACAACACCACTGTTATATGGTACGTAAACAAGCAGGTGGCTATACATTCTTACCCCCTCTGCAGACTATTCATGGCATTGTGGAACACAGCCTTGAGCTACCCAAGTACATCTAAAAGCTCGATTCCTGCCAGGAAAAGTAAATACACTGGCAGATGGACTAAGTAGAACCATCAGGACCCACACGAGTGGAAATTGGAACCAAGGATTTTCAACATGTTGACAAGCAAATGGGGGAGCCCAGATATAGACCTGTTTGCCTCCCCCCAGAACTTGTCAATTGGAAAAATTTTGTGCAAGGACTCCCCACAGACAAGCTTGGAAAGTGGATGCTCTGTTCTTCAGTTTATGCCTTTCCTCCTCTGCCTCTGCTCTCCAAAGTACTACTAAAGAACAAACAAGACAAACCAAGGATGATTTTGATTGCACCAGCCTGGCCATACCAACACTGGTACCCCCTCCTGCGCAGTGTGTCACTGTTGGCCCCATGGCACCTGCCTCAGACTCCTACCCTGCTGTCTCAGCAGGAGAACCAAATTCTGCAACCTCAGCTTCAAACACTGAACCTAGCAGCCTGGCTAATTATCTAAGCTTTCCTTTACCATCCCTCAGTAAACCAGTGATGGATGTCATTTTATAGGCAAGGAGGCCTAGTACTAGAAAATGGAAAAGATTCTTTGCCTGTAACCAATCTCAAGGGATGAGCACAGCAGTGTCCAATTTACCTCGGATTTTACAATACTTAACTGAGAGGCTTCACAAGGGCCTGTCTTTTTTTTTTCTCAGTAAAAATTCACGCCTCAGCCGTTTTAGCTCATTATAACACAGAACCTCCCCCTTCTCTCTTCTGCTGCTCAAGCAGTTCCTCAGAGGGGCCAAAAATTTAAGACCACCCGGGAGAGCTCCAACTCCAGCCTGGGACCTTAACTTTGTATTTGAGAAACTCGACCCTTCCTCCTTTCAAGCCAGCTGCTTCTGCAGATTTAAAATTCCTTTCTTGGAAAACAGCTTCCCTTTTAGCCATCACTTCAGCAAGAAGGGTATCTGAATTACAGACCCTTATGGCAGTGGAGCCTTTTGCGACTGCGGTGGTGGTGCTGCGGTAGCGTTGTGGCCTCACAGTTAGACATTGCCTGTTCGATTCTCAGAGCGTCTTCTGTGTGTCGACATGCGTGAATGGGCGTTCCTTCGTTGAAGGTTGTGCGTTAGGCCCGGCAAGCCAGCACGTAAAACTCTACTGCCAATCATTCGCGGACCGGAGTAACCGGGAAAAGCCGAAAGAGACAAACAAATGGCAGTGGAGCCTTTCATCATCTTTCATGTGGACAGGGTGTCCGTCAGGACCAATCCCTCTTTCATGCCAAAGGTGGTATCCAGTGTGGCCTTTAATCAGTCCATTCATTTGCCTACCTTCTTTCCTAATCCACAGAACAAAGGGAAACGGATACTGCACTCCTTAGATGTGTACAGACCATTTAGATTCTACTTGGACAGATCTAAACCTCAAAAGAAATCTGAACTGCTGGTGGCATTTGCTGCAGGGACAGAGGGGAAGGCTATTTCAAAGTGAACTATCTGTAAATGGATAGGCCATTGCATTCACTTCTCCTATAAGCACCATGGAAAACCTATCCCACAGAGGATCAGATCCCACTCAACCAGGGCTGCATCTACCTCTACAGCCTTTCTCAGAGGCGTACCTACCAGGGACATCCTAGAAGCTGCTACCTGGGTTATGTACATACTTACACCAAGCATTACTATTTGCCAGTTTTTTCTCTAAATCCAGAGTTAGCTTTGCCACTGCAGTTTTGCAGGACCTTATAGCTGGTCCTAATGCTATCTAAATTCCTCCTCCTCCCATCCTTAGCTTTGGGAATCTACCCAAATGTAATGACTGCAACAGTGAAACATGAAGAACATAGTACATTTGCGTACACTTAATAAATGTAGATGTTTGAGTATATTCACTGTTGCAGTCCTGGTTACCCTCCCTCCAGCCCCCTGACTTCGTTTGGCTATACTTCTTCTCTCCTTTTCAATGCTTAAAAGCTTTTTGGTGCATTTGCTTTTTTGTTTGAGGTATAACCTTGTATATTTATAGATTTAATTGCTTCCCATTAGGGGGGCACCTGACATCTGGGGCAAGAAAAACTGATGTAATGACGTCTGCTGCATGTTTTATACCCCTGACGACCTGCCGTCACGGAAGAAGAGACAGCAACCAACGCAGGACCCAAGACTTTGTTAATCAGGCTGACCTGAGGGCTACCTGCATGCAGATAACCCAAATGTGATGACTGCAACAGTGAATACACTCGAACATCTGTATTTATGGTAAGTGTACACAACTGTACTTTTTCCAGTTATTGTTTGATGTACTTCATACTTTGTTTATTTGGATTAAGCTTTGTAGGCTACCTTCCCTAGTCTGCTTTAAGGGTTGATCTCTCTTATTGTTGAAGAATGGTGCTGGTTTCACATAGTGAAAATAAGGGGATATGTGTAAGAAAAGGGTAAAAATACATAACCCTTTAATTCATCATAGAGCTGACAAGCTACCGCCAATCCAAGCTAGCCATTTGCCTAGTTTAAATGTGCTTAAAAGTATAGTATGCTATGAATGTACTTATTTTTAGTATGTAAAAGTTGTGTATTTTTTATGACTCTCTGTTTAAAAGTAAAATGTATTTGAACTTTTAACAGGAGTTTGGCATTCAGCAGGAAAACATTGCACACTTAAATGAGGACCAGAATGCTGAGAACCTTTCAGATGGACCTTTGGAAAGTGCAGCGCAGGAGTATGCCACAACCATGGACTTTTCCGCTGGTACCATGACAGGAAATCCACTTAATTTTGATTCATCTGAGAACCTAACTAGTGGGTCAGAAGGTGACAAAGTTGATACAGCAGCTGTACCTGATCAGTTTTCTGCACAAAAGAGTGGCCGGACGTCTAATGTTAAGGATACAGAGGGCCCATTTACGCCTCTTGGACAGAGGAGGACTTTCCACCAAGATCATTCCTCAGTCAGTGGGCTCACAGCAGAGGACATTGAAAAAGCCAGGGAGGCTAAAGCTACTTCTTCATCCAAACCTCACAAGCAAATGGTATGTAGAAATGATTTTCATCTAGCCTCTTTAGAACATGAGGTTGTCTGCATTTATTTATACTTTGATTATCTTGGTTTGTTTTCCTTTTTTTAAAATGATCTGTGATGCAATGTGAAGACTTTATGATCACAGTTTAACTCCGTAGCCTATAGATACACATCCTTAAATTTAAATTGTGGTTCTGCTCAAAAGATGATACTGATTGGGATGAAGATCTAAAATCGGCGACACTACATAGAAAGGATAAACTCAGTACATGACTCGATCAGTAACAATTTGGCACATCTTTCTCCTAACTTAGAGTGCTGAGTGGGAATGTACCTGATGCTGACTCATGCCATGTTACCATATGCTGACTACATAAGTGCACCCAACCCTCAACATCATGTGTTCTTTTCTCCTGCTTTCACTGTTCAGACCTTCATTCAGACTGACATAAGTGAAAAGTTCTGAACTGTGATGCCTAGTAGGAAATAATCTGAGTTAATTTAAATAGCCAGCATCCACAGTGGCACTGCCTGCTTTGTCTTGGGAGGGAACAAAAAAAAGTACTGCTGTGTCACCTGTTCAAAGCATACAGCTGCAGACACCTGAGGGAGAAACTCTTGGCCTGCCTGTCACCAGTAAAGATTGATGTGACTAAAAATTCTTTCCACAGGGAATAGCATGGGGGGCCCAACTATAGTCCTAGGTCTTGGCCAGATCACCTTCACAAAGACTGAGACTCTAGACAGGAGGCTGCTCTGTAGTCATCCTTAAATGTCCTTGTCTGTACAGGTGCTGAGCCCATCCTTGAATAGTGAGGGCTTGTTCTCGCATACCCATCATTTTCATAAGCATACATTGAGGGTCTTGAATAGGTCTGTTCCAGCTCCCACTTGAGGGAGGGGTAGTTTGTGGCGTAGGTGTCACACCCACCTCCTGGTCAATCAGCCATAGTTCATTGCTAATGGTTGTGGCTGAGGACGTTCACCTCTAGAGTAACCCAACCACAAGTCAGTGGTATTGGAGACTGAGGGCTTTACTCTGGTCCCTTTACGGACCCACAGGGGGGGGGTCAAGGGAAGAGCTACTGGGTCTTCCTGTTTAGTACCTAAATATTAAATGTTTGAGGTCTGGTGAGTATTTAAGTCATGCCGCACTCTTAGAGAACATGGTCTGATGCTAGTCTGACTTAAACCAGGGATAACTATACCTGTGAACTTGCCTATCTCATGTTTTATTTTGTGTATCCTCTGTAAATAACTTATAATTATGTCTACATTGTTATATTTTTGACTCTGACTACCTTGGAGCTTTTCTCCCCGGGCCTCCACTGAAAATGGACATGTATCCAGTCGGACTATCCCAGTCAACAAATGTAAAATAAAATAGTGCAGGTTTCTCCCACAAATGTCATTTGTGACAGATGCTTTCCTGAACACTTGATCCCTGTTGCCTGACATCCAGCATATGGTAATTGGATGCTTCTCCCAAAACGAGAATATGCTTGGAGCTGGTGAGATGCAGGTAGCAGCATTTCCCTTTCAGGAGGAGTCTAAGGGCCCTAAAGCCATTATTACAGATATTGATAAGGACTGAGAGTCCTTCCCAGTCTGCAGCTTCCCATGGTTGGCCCTCCATTTGGGGAAATCCAAAGACCCATGTAATCTGTCCAGTGACCCATTCTTTCCCCCAAGAAATACCTGCAGATGTATCTAGGGAATAAGGAGGAAGAATAAAGTCCTCCTGCTTGTGGAGATGGTACTAAAAAATGACATTTGTGCAACTGGAAATGCCCAAACTCTGCTTTTGAGGCCCCAGGAAGATGGTCATCCTTTGAGTCTGCCAAGTGGAACTTTTTCCTGAGAAATCATTCCTAGGTTGACTCCTTTATAAGCATGTTCAGTACATCTCTGAGCTTGAAGACCACAGCAGCTACCACTGAATGTTTTAAAGCCCTGGACAGGAGATGCAAGTGTATGCTTGTTTTTTTTCCTTCTGCAAGTGTATACCTGTTTTTCTGTTCTGCCAAGCCAATCATCATGCCTCCAAGTTATACTTACTGTTTTTCCTAGTGGTGAGGACGTTTGTCCTTCAGATATGTTAATGTAAAAGACTTCTATTGGAGCCATTATTCTTGAGGACATTATGGCATTTGTGCTCTCATTGACAGGATGTTGCTGAGAACTTGAGTGGCCCTTACTGTGCACCCTAGATAAGGTGGAACGAGCTCCCAGTGTGAATGTTGCCCAAATACTGAGTGCTACCACTTAGTGTGGCTTGGTGAATGGGAAGGCCCTCCCACAGAACCTCTACTCTGCCTTGTCTATCCTCATATGGCGCAAGCGGAGTATAAGCATCCCACTCCCCCCCTAAGATGGGCATTCAGTCCTTCCCTGCCTATGCTATCAAGAGCCATATATGGTAAATCACTTAGGCCATAGTCATTGCTTTATCCCACTAAGTCACTGGTGCAGACTGAAGCAAAGAGGATGCTTCTCTGTGGTGTTAAGGTTTATACCCTCTGCTGTTTATCACACCTGTCCAAATTCCAGTTCTCAGCAGTAGATGTGGCATTAGAGGCTTGCTCCTCCCTCCCTAAGTCTGAACTGAAAGAGGTGATGGTTAACCCCTTGTTTACAGTTTTCAGTAGTGAACTTCTATAGTGTCTGCTGTTTTGGTATTGTAGCTAGGACCTCATTCTCCAGTATGTGCCTAGAAAGGATAGCTTGGCTGAGACTGCTTTGCCTAATGGAAGAGCTTGGAGAACTTGCTTTCTCTTCAAGACATCTTCCTCAGAAGGAAGTCTCCATACCACAGAGGAAACTGCTGACCCTTTTCATCCCACTATTTCCTTGTCCTGTTCCAGGTTTAGAGGACTCTAGTCCAAAGAAGGCATGAAAGCATCTAGTCGTCTTGCTTTACCTGTATTATTCAACTCACTCAAAGGATAACTCTGATGGCCGACCTACAACAAACCTAAATATGATCTGGGGATGTGTGTGCAAGTCATTTTGCTGAATTCATCCTGGCTTGCAGAGTTATCCCAAAACTCCATTAGGCTCTGTACTTCAAGGCATATTTACAGTAAGCCACGTCTTAGAGCTGTTAAGCTGTGCCAAAAAAAATAAAAAAAGCTCTGCATTGTGAGCAAACCATCCCTGTAGAGTTTGTTGGACAAATCTAAATTCCCTTTCTGAGTCATGATCTGGAAGTTAACCCCACTCAGGAACAGGAATGGAGATTCTTTTCCATTTCTTTAAAAGCACCAGACAGTTTCCTTCTCTCCTCAGCCCCCATATCTTCAGTCAGCACATCTAGTGCATTAGTGTCAATTTTGCAACTCTCCACAGGGTCATGCATCTGCTTCCACGAGGTGCTGAATGTTGTTACTGTACATTCTGGCACAGCTCTCTGTCGCACCTGTGAGACCTGTTACAGAGTCCCACAGCTGCTAAATAAATAAGATAAAAATAATCAGTTTGAACTCTTAATCAGTGAAATAATAAAAGCCGCTGTTACTTTTCGCAGGGCAAGTAAGCCATCCACATGCCTCCTGCCTCAGTGTGGTGGGCTGCATCTTCCTCCCACACCCCTGCTCACTGTATTATACTCTGTACCTTGAACTAAGGGGAATGCTCAGTTGTACCACAACTTCAGACTTTGTGTTTAATGTTTCTTTACACATGCAGTAACAGTTTTGTTAAGTATCCAGACATAGTCTTCATAAATATAATAAACACCTATTTTGACACAGTGTTGTCTGAGGTCCCTGGGGAATATTCTTTGCCTGGCTCTGAGTGGAGATCACTTGCAGTGCAAGACCCAGCCATTTGGGGTCTACCTTGCACGCACAGTTTTTTAACCAGGTATTAGATTTAGTGGCCAAATTATTGTAGAAGGATAATATGGGAGAATGACTCCTTTGGGACTCACTAAACATCTGGCACCATAAAAACAGAAGATTGCCTTTATAGGTGTGCAGTAGCTCCAGTGCTGGTCATTTCTGTCTGCAGAGAGGACAGGGACACACACTATATGTATCTGGCATCTTGAGTGAAGCTGCAATGCTAGTGGATCATATGGCAGCTTGTCTGACCACAACAGTATTTTAATGCCTGCAAGCCTGAGGGTGTAGGTGTTGCACAGAACTGTAAAGTGTTAACTAGCTGCAGAGCCACTGTCCACTCAGATGTGCTAATGGGTGTCAATTTCATGTTTTGATGTCCTGGAATAGTGGATGGGTCCCACCAAGTTGCAGGTGAGCCTCCCATTCCAATAGCTGAATCTGTTGCAGGTCTTGATGAATTATGCTTATTTGGGAGTTCACATAGGCCTCATCACAATTCAAAGGGATTTGTCTCCTTTAAAGAAGGAGATACCATCTTCGCCAAACCTTTGAGATGAAACTCTTAATTTGAGCCAGATGACCAGTCTATTATGTTGGTATCTCTGCATTCATGCATTGCACATTTGACAGCTGGCCTTAGACAAAAGCATCAATGGCTCAGCAGTTCACATCCCAGGCAGAGAGGAAATGTCTGGATATCCTCCTTTGGCCATTCTTCCACCCCTCTCCTAGAGCTATGAATTTAGGAACCTTGCCTGGGTTGGATCTTCTGGAAGTGGAGCAATCTGTTTACCACTTGGTGGTGCAGTTCTTGCCTTAATCTACTCAAAGCAGTGGGTCTTGGGGGAATTGACAATGGATATGTTAGTCATGTGACAAGGAAGATTCCTATATACATTACCAATAATTCATTACTTCTTAAGAAAGCTCATGGAATAAATGCCAATTGTCACCTTCTTCCTTATCAACAAGTAGTCAGGTCCTTAGTAATACAAAACATTCTCCAAATCTTGGCCAAGATGCTCTTTTTGGTTGAGGAACAGCTAGTGACCACTTGGGGTCTGGCACCTACTGTAGATCCTCTGATCCTGATGGACCTTCTGACATTGGTATCGGTACTGCTTCAGGTTGCCAGGAACGTTTCACTAGACAGACCTACTATACCAGGTGAAAGAGATTTTTCATCTGGGTTGTACAGTGCAAGATGCTTCCCCAGTGTTGTGTACAGGTCGTGACTTAATTCTGGTACCTTTATAGTTTGGATGTTCTTTCCATGGAAAGATTCCATGTGTTGGCTATTTTTGCTCATAATGACCTTGTGGGAGGGCAAGATATTGGCCAAGAAGCTCCTTGAAGATGTTCTCTGCCCACCCTCCATGGGGTTTGAAGACTGACTGACTTTAATGTCTCCCATTTAGATCAGCTTTAAAAATCTGTCACCTGGCTAAAGTTTTTTTTTTTCCCCTAATCTTTAACAGTAGCAGTTGAAAGAGTAGTTGATTTTTATGTCTGCATAAGTGTGACTATGGGAAAGTGTGGTAAGCATTAGCAACCCTGAATATCAAAACTTGCTGTTACTCTGTGTAAAGCATTTTTCCCCAAGTGGAGCATCACCTGAGTGCACTCTACGCCCCCTCTGCTTGTAGAGTTTTTGTATAATTTTACATATATAATAAAACTGTGAGATTGCTGTATTTTGAAATAGGGGACACATTGATCTTTGTGCGTATAAATACACAAATGCATATATGTTCAAAATAGGATTCACATGTGTGACTCACAGTGGCAGGTCTCACACATCTGTTCTGCTGATTTTACTGCATTCATTAGGCTAGTTTACCATTTTTTCTTCATTGCATGCAGCATGTGAATAAAAGAAAGTCTAGTCATAAGATTATTTGTTTTTAGCTACAGCACTGTTATGAATTAAGGTATGGCACTGACATGCAACTGAGACCTTTTTATGTAAGCAGTACATTGTTTACTATCCCCAGAAACTGATAATTCCTTGTAAAACGAGGACTCCTCCTGTCTAGGGATGCAACGTTTAGCTGGGTAATGAGAAAGCTAGGTACTCTGCTGTTTCGTAAAAATCATCATGATAAGGAGGCAGAAAAAGTTTTCTTTAGTAGACTGGTACTTGGTCATCAGAATGTAATACTACTCACTTCTGGTACTTTAATTCTTGGGTACAGAACTCTTATATTACCCTTGTTCTTTTTCTGGAATTCCTTCTCTCACTGTGGTCCTGAGCAGTTAGCAGAAGTCTGCCTGAAAAAGTGTACTGATATGGAAGATGTACAGCATAGAGAAGATTACCAGAGGTGAGTAATTCATGGTTTCACCTATGCTTAAGTTTGCATTTATGTTTTGGTGTGGCAGTTCTTGGTAGCTAGTCTTTAACAGCCTATTCGTTATCTGCAGCAGGTGATTGAGTTTGTGCATGCTTCAGGAGTAAGGTTCATTGTCTCTCTTACGCCATGTGGTGGTCTATGGCATATGCTGTGAGACTTCCCCATCACTTATTCCTCTGCCATAGTGCTTACCGGCAGCTGATCCTAAAGTTGCAGACTTTCCTATGCTAGAAACTGACAGGAACAATGGCCGCATCCCCCCCCCATCCCTTGCATGCCTTCTCCTGTGGAATTTTGTTGTCTGGAGAAGTTTTTAGACTTCTGAAATCTACATTAGAGTGGCATATCTTAAACTTATTTGAAGAAGAAAGAAGCATTCTAGATTATTGTACCATTCTGAGACTGTTGTCAGGGATATTTCATCTGCTGCTGTTTTGGGGTTATGTGTTTGGACTGTAGTCTTTCAGTACCTAAGAGGACAAGTTATTCATAGATGCTGCCCCAGAAGTGGATATATGTTCTTGCCAAGCATCCAGTAGCAGGTTTTTGTGTTATCTTGGAGCTACACAGGTCTCAGATTCCCCAGCATTTGACTACTCACCCCAGAATTTCAAATACTATGAAGCTTGGCTAAAGGATTCTTCTTACACTTTGATTCCTTTTTAGTTTTTCTCATTTCTAGACTTTTTGTATGATTGCTGTCCATTCTTTCCAGTCAAGGCGTAAAGGCGGTTTTGCATTCCCTCCTTGCTAAGAGGACAGGAGGGACTGAACCAAATGTGGAACAGGAGAGATGATGATTCTTCTCTGTCTTCAGGTTGAGATGAGTATAGTGGTTACATGTCATTCTTGATTAGTCAAGTGAATATCTGCATGGTTAGTGTTAGGGGGTTTTGGATAGTGTCATTATACAAGATGGAATCTGATATTGTTAATCTTTGTTCATTCCTTACATATAGGTATCGGTTCAACCTCCGAACCGAGCAGGTTATCTTCCAAGCTCGCGTCCACTACAAACTCTCGAGCTAAACTCTTACCCAGAATTCCCCTCTCCCTGTTACCCCAGATTTCGTTTGTCGTGTTGCCATCCGGTCATGTCAAGCTGCTTCTCTTGAGCTAAGTATAGATATTTGCTGTCAGACTAGTCTAATATAACCATTTCTGTCAAAAACGTTTCTAATTTGTTGTCTCTTGCCCTATCACATTTAGCGACTATATCTTCTTGAGTTTCCTTATCTTTACTCTGCACTTTTTACCTCGAGGTATTTTTCTCCCTTACCATCGTTGTAAACCCTTCTTTTCTTCATTACTTTCGGGTATTCTTTCGTACCATTGCTGGTACCCTTTCTTCTGTCTCCTTTTCTGTCATGGCAGATAAAAAAAAGGTAGTCCAGGATTTAAAAGGAGTTCAGATTGTGGACACAAATTACTTGCATCAGATGCACACTCTTTGTGTATTTATTGCTTGGGTGTGTCTCACTTATCCGTTGACCCACCCTGTGGTATTTGCAAAAATTTTTCCAATAGAACATTGATTGAGATGAAAATTAAGTTGTTGCTGAAGGGGCTTCTTAAATCTCCCTTTTCAGAGGCTATTTCTGGGTCTGAGGCTTCAACCCCTCCTAGAGTCCATAAGAAAATATTGGATGATCCTACAAAGGCAAAGTCTCTGCCTTCGTCCCCGGCTGGGGACTCCTGCCAACCAAGACCTAAGAAGGCTTAAAGTTTCTGCTTCGGAGCTCACTCAGTCGGCCCCAGCACTTTCGGTGCCTAGACCTTCAGCGCCATCAGTGATTTCGGCTCCGTCTACTGTAGCCTTTACTATATCGGCATCGAGGGGCTCCTCAGTTCTGACTACTGCGACTGCTACATCAGCACCGACTGTTCAGTCGGCGCAGACCTTGACCATGTCGGCGCCGACGTCTTACTCAGAACCGACGCCTCAGTTATTGGCACAAATTTTGTTGGTTCCAGCTTCGGTACCGTCATTCACTTCGGCACCGATCTTTTTGTCAGTGCAGACCGTGATCTCGAAACCAATGATTTCCTCGGTGCAGACACCCGTAGCCCAGTCTCGGCACCATTGTTCTCAGTGTGGACTGGTGAGGTGGGCACCAAGCTTGTCTCTTCTATGGACAGACCCGTTTCTCCCTCAGCTGTCTCTGTGAGGTCCACTAGACGCCTTTCTGAACACGACGTGTTGCGTCTTGTGGATCAAGTGCTTCTGGCCAGAAGTATCCCGCCCCCCCCCCCCTTGGACTTATCCTTCCTTGGGAAGTGATCACCCATCGCCAAAGACCCCTTCTTATTCTCCTCCTTCATTGCCTTTGAAGTCCATTGATATAGCACAGTCTTCCCCTCTACGGTTCCCTTTATGGACCTCACTAAGGAACTGCAGTTGCCTTTGTGGCATGAGAGTTTTGCTACGACCCAGGATGATAGTTGTGACACGCATAATTTGTTGTTTCACAGCCATCCGGGGACTCTGGGTCAGCAGGCTGAGCCACTTAGGGGTGGGATGACCCCTATCCTGGACACTCACCCCTCTTCAGGTGGACCAGCCTTCCAACTGATGGAGAAGGTTCTGGCTTCTGCTGGCGATACTGTGCTGTCTATCTCCCCATCCTCCTCTGGACCGCTATGTTCACAAGTCGCACCTTGCAGACATCGGGTGCAAGGGCCTCAGGACATATTCCCACAGGAAACCCCCTTTCCGTTGTCTTCCCAGCTTCCCCCTCTGAGGAAGTTCACCAGAAAAGTTTGTGCAAGAGGAAGCACATGGACTCCACAGAAGAGTCCCTCACTGAAGACACAGACTTTGATGATGGGGAAGGATCCCCTCGGTCACCCTCTGGGGTATCCTTTGGTGATATCCTCAAATTCCTTAAATAGAGAGGTGACTGGCAGCCCTCTAATCTGACCTTTGAGGATTCTGTGTTCCTGCAGCTTTTCGCGCCCGCCCCCCTACCTCCTGGGTTACTCCACCTGCCGATTTAACTTATCCGGCTCATCATGCAACGTGCGTGGAAGGCTCCTGACACCATCAAGGCTATTCCCCAGAGGCCAGATAAGATCTTATCCCCTCCTACTACGGATCCCCATTGATCTAAAGGTCTTCCTGTGGATGCTCTGGTGGTGGAGGCAGCAACCAAAAAGGATCTGGCGGAAGAAGAAAGCCAGACTGTCCATCCGCCCAACAAAGAGTCCTGGGCCCTGGACAGGATAGGGAAGCGCACATTTGCATCAGCGACCTTTGCTATCAGGTCCCTGAATTATATGGCACTCTTTTTACCAGGCTTCAAAGGGGTTTAATTTCTGAGCTCTCTGAAACCTTGGTGTCTGATGAGGTCCGTGACAAAGTGGCCTCTCAGCCGGTCACCATTGAATCATTATCTAACTCCTCCACGTGACTGATATCTCACGCATCAGAAGGAGCAGCTAGAGCGGTGGGTTCAGCTGTGGTCTTGAGACAACAAGCCTGGATGCGCTTGTGCAATTTCGCGGAACCCTTTAAGGCTTCCTTTCTTAATGCTCCCATTGAAGCATCCTCGTTGTTTGGACCCAAAGTTAAAAGCACACTGGCCAGATGAAACCGGACGGTAAGACACTCTCTGCCATAGGTGTCAGTTATTCTTCCCCTCAATGTGCTTTCTCCCGAAACCAAAAGAGTGGGAAGATATGGTTCAATAAGTCTCGGGGTCCTTTCCGTGACACACAGGCCGAGTTCTCCCCTAGATGCAGTGCGGGAAACTCACAGGGAAGATGCCCCTTTCGGGGCAGAGGGGGTCTGCGTAACCAGGGTTCCAGGGACTCTCTTCCTGGCCAATCCTACCAGCGCTCCTTAAGATCGGCCCAACTCTTTTCCTCTGGAGGTGGTTGGGGGTCGTTTCTCCTTGTACCCTTCTGCCTGGCTAACCATCACCACTGATTCTTGGGTACAAAGGATTATAACCAGAGGTTATCATATCCCCTTCGGTCTTTGTCCTGTCCCTATAAAAAACCTTCCCGACGTTCCACCCAGTCAAAGGGAAGAAGCAGCACTAGAGATAGAAAAGCTGCTAAGAAAGAGAGTCATCCAAATAGTCCCTCCAGACCAGATAGGATCCAGATTCTACTCAAGACTATTTTTGGTGCCAAAGAAAACCGGGGACTGGAGACCAATTTTGGATATCAGTGTATTGAACAAGTTTGTAAGAGTACAACAATTTCGGATGGTCACAATACAGTCTATCCTCCCGCTTTTGGAAAAAGACTATTGGATGTGCTCGATAGATCTTCAAGATGCGTACTACCACATAAAAGTGGACAGGCCATCAAGATTTCTGCGCTTCTGTGCGGGAGCAGTCACTACCAGTTCAGAGTACTGCCCTTCGGACTCTTTACAGCCCCCAGAGTGTTCACAAAGTGCATGGCAGTCATCACCACTCACTTGAGACTACAAGGATTCCAGGTGTTTCCATACCTAGACGACTGGCTCATCTCCGCCCCCACCGGACATCTATTGGAAGAAGCCCTAGCATACTCTCTGCTTGCTGCACAAAAGCTAGACATGACCATAAACTGACAAAAATCCAATCTCACCCCATCTCAATTCACAGAATTCATAGGGGTCATCTTGGATACAAAGATTTGCAGAGCATCCATTCCAGAGCACAGACTTCTAAGGATAAAGCAGCAACTAATCCCAATCCTTTCAAGGGAGAAATCCACAGCTCACTCTGTCCTACAGCTGTTGGGTTCCATGACAGCTTATATCACCATTGTCCCCTGGCCAGGTTTCATATGAGGCTTCTACAATGGCTACTGCTCACCCAATGGTATCCTTTTCAGCATCCTCTTTCAGTCAAGTTTCAAGTAACCCACAGGTGCAAACAGGATTTAAATTGGTGGATGACCCACAACCCATCACAATGGTCTTGCCCTTTCTCCCCCCAGCAGCCCAAGGCTACAGTGACCACGGACGCCTCCCTGATGGGGGGCTATGTCAGGGACAGACTCTCCAAGGCACTTGGTCCGAATTGGAGGCCCAACTGCATATAAATGTTCTAGAGCTGAGGGCGGTGCTTCTGGCGTTGCAAGCATTCCATCCCCTGCTGCCATCTGGGATGATTGCGATACAATCAGACAACACGGCGGTGGTCTGGTAAATCAACAAACAAGGTGGAACCAAATCATACCCCCTTTGTTGAGAGGCCATGAGGATATGGCAATGGGCGATGGCTACCAACCGTTTTCTTCTAGCAACGCACATTCCCAGGAGTTCGAACGTGATAGACAGACTCATCTTTATCTTATATCATTCTTCCTCCTTTTGAGCCTGCATCATCTTGTGAACTAAAATTTCTGTCATGGAAAACTATCTTCTTAGTAGTCATCACTTCAGCCTGTAGAGTGTCAGAGCTCCAAGCCCTATCCATCAAGCTCCCTTATATGGTCTTCCATACTGACATAGTATCTCTCAGGACTAGTCCATCCTTTTTGCCCAAAGTATGTTCTGAGATTAACATTAATCAAGTCATTGAGTTGCCTGTTTTCTTCCCTAATCATACCAACAAATTGGAATATATGTTGCATAAACTCGATGTTCATAGACAACTTAGATTTTATTTGGACAGAACAAAAGACATTAGGAAATTAGATTAGCTCTTTGTGTCTTTTTGTGAGGCCAGGAAAGGTAAACCAGTTGCTAAAATAACCTTGTCTAAGTGGCTGTCAGATTGTATCACCTATACATATGCTTGTTGTAATATGCCCTTGTCTAGTACGGTAAAGGCTCATTCAACCAGAGCAGTTTCTACCTCTTCAGTCTTTCAAGCCAAATTACCTTTGGACAACATCTGTGCAGCAGCCACACAGTCTAAACCTCACACTTTTATAACTCATTACAAAGTGGATAAGGCCTCCAGGGACAAGGCTTCATTTCGTTCATTTCGTTCTATGGTTCTAAAGAGTGTACTTCCGTGAGCCACCCAAGATCAGGGTGCTAGGGACACTACCCATCAGTGATGAATGAACGGCGAGATTGAACAACTTCACATAAAGAAGTTATGTACTCACCATAACGCTCTATGTGAGTTGTTCCATCTTGGCTTCATTCTCACATTCCTACCTCCTTCCCCCTCCTGGCTGGCAGTTGACCTGGAGGCTGTCTTCATCCTGGTTTTTCAATGTGTATTCATTCCTAGGCAGAATAATTATTGTACTTCTATATGGTACGCAGCAAACAAGATCTGTGGTAATTCCAGCAGTGCATTGTGGGATAAGGGGTGGGGTCTCGAGCTACTGGAGAACTTTGAGCTTGCTAGTCGGCCGTGTCAGAGCCAAGGATCGGCTCCGGACCCATCAGTGATGAATGAAGGCGAGATGGAACAACTCACATGGAACATTATGGTGAGTACATAACTTTTTTCTAGCATCTTCTGTGAGTAACAAGGAAAAGAAAATGGCATATACCCATAACTGGACTGGAATATTATTAGGGCATATAAAATACTTGCATGGGAACTGTACCAATATAAAAAGGTTAGAAAAGATTGGGAAAAGAGACTGGGAAGGCAAGTTTCAAATGGACGATGGGAGGACATTTGTATGGCTGCCAAGTATACGGTAGATTCCAGAAGGTTTAGAAGTTTTGCTTGGAAGTGCTTGTTTGGGTATTTTTATACCCCAGGCAAAGACTTTTTTTTTCGTCATTTAGATAGCAAATGCAAGAGGTGTGATGTGAAAGAGAGAGAGAGAGAATAGGGGAGCATGTGTGCTTTCTTTTCTTTTTAGTGTAATACGTTGTCTGATTTAAAAAAAATTCCCTACTGAGTACTGTATGAGAAATGTTCAGGGAGTAAATGGCTGAGATGGGACATAGGATCTGAATTAACTAGACATGGTAAGGCCTTAAGGATAATGCTATTCACCGCCAAAAAACAGTTACTAGAAAACGGAAATCAAAATCTAAACCAGCTCTAATTGAAATACTGAATATTGTACAGAGAATAAAATAAGTGGAGGTGAGCTGTTTAGAAAAGGGAAGGGGCACATTATGTAGAAATAAATGGAATCAGTACTTTCAGAATTATGTCAATGAGGGGGAGAGTGGTTTAACGGAAGGTATCTCCTAGAAGCAGTGCACATTTTTTGTCAGCACCTTCTGCTACGCTGATCTTGCTGGTAGATTTTTGCTGACCAAATCAAATCAATTTATTTAATATAATAGTGCAGTGATAGGTGCATGGTCCTGCAGTTAGCACAGAGAAATTAAGGCTGTGAGCTTTTCACTAGCTACTACTTGTAGTCAGTGGTACAAGGTTTGAATCCTCCCCCCCCCTACGTATGCTTTCTGCATGACTCTAGTCATTTAACCAGACAGTGCTTTTGGACATCCTTAAAAGGGATGCTTTTGTCCTGTGGGCTTACAGTTATACAGATAATTTTCTGAAAATTAACTTTTAAAAAGTCTGGTGACTTGCCTTGCCTAAAAGAAGGTAGGTGGTACCCTATGGAGAATTATTTTTAAAGAAACCAACCGCTTTATTTTGTTTCAACATACATATTGTGCCATCCTTTTACACAGTGCACTTTTATCTTCTGGTAGATGGTCCGTTCATACACACGCACACATAACTCGACCTTTACCAATCCATATTTTTTCCTGACTTCAGAATCAACTCAGAGCCAGAAATTTCATGTCAGTTCTTTAACACGACTGTTTACCAGGCAGTCCCTTTCTAGATATTTATAGATTCCCTTTACCTTCACTCTCCTTCAACACCTCTAATCTTCAGCATGTTCTAGTTCTCGCATCTTTTCCTGATGTGTATTTTCTCATCCCAGATCTCTCACCCCCCCCCCCCTTATGGAATTTATTTGGTACATGTTTTATCGTCTCCCTTTATTTCACTTCCTCTGTTTTTTTTTGTTTTTGCATATTTAATACTAGGTTCCTGACTGGTTTTCCATTTCCTTATACTTTTTTTTTTTTTTTTTTGCCACCAATAATATAAGCTCTCTATGGAGAAACTTGGGCAGAACTGGGGTCAGTGGTGCCTTTCCGAGAAGCTTGAAGCTTCTCCAGATCATTGCCCTTGAGCAGAGTTGAGATCATGTTGCTATGGAGATGCTCACAAAGCCTGATGGTTTCCTGACAAGGTCCTGTGCTCATGAAGTAGTGTGATACTTGAACAAGGCAGTGCAGGACTTGGTTATACTTCAGTAGCTTATCACTACTTTGCTACAGGTAGTCATCACATCTCGTTGGTGGGCCACATCCTTCATGAAGCTAACTGTCCTAGCTTAAGATTCAGCCTCATCCCCTTTCTGGAGGGAAGGCTGATACAGGAAAGTGTATGGGTGCTCTTTCTGAAGTGGGAAAACTCCATTAGTTGACCTTTTTGCAGTTTTGAAGTAAATGCAAACTATTGTAGTGCTTTTGCAGTAGAGGATAGGATTGTGGGCTGCCCTCTTTTATTAGTTGGGAGGGAAGGTTCTCTCCAATATGTTTGACCTCCATTTCCATTCATGATCTGTTTGCAGAATACATTGCAGGTGAGCTGTTTCCAGGCCTTTCAAAAAGTAACTTTACCAGTGACCATCCCATTCTGAGGACTGGTATCTCCAACTCTGCAGAATGCAGACCATTTATACCAGAGTGGTTGGTGAAGCTAATTCAACCATCGGACTTGCTGGAAGAAATTTTTCATTTCTTGAAGTAGTAATAACATCTTCAAGTATAGCCACTTGCAAGGTGTAGTGGAAAGGGTTTCACATTTTGAGCCCAGCTTATCCCATTTCTCCATAGTCTTTTAATTCTGAGTTGTGTATCTCATATTTGTGGCATTTTTATGCTATGTGCCTTGGTTACATCACCAGCTTAGTTCATGTTCCAGCCTTTTGGCCTTTCATGATTTGGTGTAAGGCTAGGTTTGCCACCTTTTCAAAAAGCCAAAGTGGGATGCTTTTTTGAAATTGTATCATTTTGCAGGACTTATCCTACCAGAACCATTGCAAAGAAATGGACTTTTATTGCCAAAATAAAAAGCTCACTCTTGTGGAATGTGAACTGTTTATATGTTGTATCCCATTAAGTGTTTCAGATATGAAATTATTTTATACAATTATTAGAGGAAACTTGGAAATATTTTTTGTCCTGGAATCTCAGGACATCTGCCTTTTTTCATATCTTTTCTCTGGGCATAATTACCCAAATAGGGACTAACCTGTGTAAAGGACAGGTGGTAATCATATGTAAGGTAGAGTGCCAGCTTAGTAGACTCCTAGGTTCATAGGAAGTTGCTAAGCTAGTGGCCCTAGAGCCTTTACAAGCTTAGCTATGTTAATCCCAAGTATCCCCATTTGTTCTTTTTGGGTAGTTCACAGAACAAATTTATGAACAGAGCAGGTCTGTGATAAACATCGGCTACCCCTGACCATGAGGGACATGGGTGCCACCCGAGGGACGAATTTGTGGTCTCCCATCCAGTTGTCTAGGTTGCGTTTGAGTAGGGTCAGTGAGGAGCTCTGTTTTACTTAAATAGGAAGTCTTTTACAGAGAAGCATCAGTCTCTGGGAGACATATCTGTCTCTCCAGCATAATCTGTTAATGTCACAAGCTAGGTTGAGATCAGCAGAGCGAGTGACTCTTGAGCGATTTGACTTGTAGATGTGCAGCATTTCCATTAGGGCTGGGTTGGGGATTGCCCTATAGGCCAGACACATGTCACCTCTCAGCAGCCTGTAAGATGCAGAAGTGAAAGGGTTTTCAGCCTGTCCACTTAGGTCATGGTTTGGAGTCTCTGTATTTTCTTAGTGAGAAACCTCTGAGGTCTCTCCAGCTGCTGCAGTTGTCTGTTAAGGTACATTATACTCTATTAGTGCTCTGAGGGTCGAGTACAGTGTACTTATTACATTCCTTGACCTGGATGCTATGTCCTTGCTTATGAGATGTGCTGCGTAGAAGGCTTTCCTTACCACTGTGGAAACTTGGTGGCCAAAGTTCAGATTGCTATCAGCCTATGTTCCCAAGTCTGACACCACTGGGTTGGAATTCAGGAGTGTGTTGTCAATATTGTAATTTGTTGAGAATTTCTTTTTGCCAAAGGGAGTAAGGCTTTTTTTTGCATTTAATTTTAGACCATGGCTTTGGCACCAACCATTTGTTTGTGTTGGCCCTTCTTGTAATATGTTGACATCCTTGGGGGGGCTCTGTGATTTCTCCCAGTTTGCGATCATCAGTGAATTTGGTGAACCAAAGGCCATAGAAATAGATGCCAAACAGTAAGGGGCCAGCACAGACCCCTGTGGTACTCCAGTTGTGACAGGTCTACTGGTGGAGGTTGAGTCACCAATGTTGACTGTGTGTGTTCTGTTGGTGAGCATATTGGTTACCCATGTAGTAATGTAAGGGTTAATCCCTATCTGGGAGAGTTTCTCAACAATGCCAGTGTGGGGAATTGTGCTAAAAGCCTTTGCAAAGTCGAGATGAGCTGTATGCACTCTCTTACCTTTGTCAGTGGCTTTGGTGGCATTCTCAAAAAAGTCTGCCAGGTTTAATAAGCATGATCTACCCATAATAAAGCCAAACTGGGTTGGGTCCACTGTCTGGAAGTTCCATGTGTCCTAAATAAGGTCCACGATAATTCTTTCCATGGCCTTGCAGATGAGGCTGGTTAGACTTATGGGTCTTTATTCCCAGGGTCAGTTGATGACTCCCCTTTATGCAGGGGGATTACAGTTGCTGTTCTCCATTCTGCAGAAGTATAGCCAGTTCTCAAGCTATGGTTAAAGAGAATGACAAGTGGGTCCACTAGGTCTTGTTTTAGATTGTGTAGTAAACAATATGGGATATTATCTGGTCCCATTGAGACGGTGTGTTTGGCCTTGGCGAGTGCAGATATGACCTGCTGCCTAGGGATACTAGGCAGAGGACTGGTGTCTGGTATGCTTTGGGATATGGTAGGTGGAGATAAGGGGTGAAGTTTGTGCTGAATCTGTCAGCTGACAAACAGTCTATTGATATCTTCAGATGTAATATGAGTGATCCCATCTACAACCAGTTCAGCACATAGGTGGGCATTCCCTTTTAGACTTGGGACATAGTTAAAGAATGCCTTATGATTATCCTTGGTTAGGGATGTGATTTTTAGTTTCGTAATTTGCATTGTAAGACTGTACAAGATTTCTGATTTTCTGTTTAGACTTAGGAGGGAATTCTTCCTCTGCAGAGTGATATCCCTGTTGCTTTTGGACAACAGTTTATTCTAGTTATATAATCTGTTTATACTTTGTCTACCATGGTGGCTTCTTTTTATGGGAAGACCTGGCTTTGATCTGGTCAGGTACAGCTGAGTTTATGCAGTCACTTAAGTGGTTGTACAAGACATTTGCATAAACTTCTGTACAGTGATCGATTTCTGTGATTGTGGGTGGTATGAAGTACAGTGACGCCCCCCCATGTTGGTGAGTACCATGTCCAGAACATAGTCTGCACCCCTACTAGGGGCTCTAATCTGTTCCAGAGCATTTGTGTTAACAAAGACTAGCAACCTCTTGGCAAGCATGTTTTTGCTCATGTATATCCCCCAGTCTATGGAAGGATAGTTGATCCTAATTGAACATTGAGTAGTTCAAGAGAGTCATGCTGTTTGACCAGTCTTGAAGTGTATTTGGTTTTAATGAAGATGGATACACATTCACCTTTGGTTCCTTCAGGCTCATTTTGAGATCTGAACATATGGAAGGCATTGTAGCCTTGCACGGCTGGGGTGCTCTCAGCGACCTTGATCCGTGTCTTGGTAACTGCACAGATGTCCGCATCCTCCAAGGTGAGGAGTGCTTCCAAGGAGTGCAGTTTCATCTTTAAACTCCTAGCATTAAGCAGCATGACACTTAGTTTGTGTCTCAAATTTTGTTACATTTGAAAATGTGTAGTTTTGACATTGCCTAAAAAAAGTACTGTGGAGGAGGCAAGAGCCTTTGCCAGTATCCAAAAGCACAGGGGGACAGATGAAGACCATCTATAGCAAAACAGTGAGGTCTGTCAACCATATCCTCCCAGGCTGACAGATACTGGATCCCCCTGGACTGACACCTGAAGCTCAGCCAATTGTTGAAGTCAGTAATTTTTTGTGTATATTGTGGCATCATCCTGGGTGAGGGTAGAATACTGCTTAGGGCTAGGGACATGCCTGTCTGGGACACATAATCAGAGAGTTCCATCATGTCTCTCTTCGTATAGTCCAGAGAGGTGTATCTCAAGCCATTCACTCTTAACATGGGCTATGACAGAGCAGTAACTGTACTTGCTGTTGAGTGACTTGAGTGCATGTGTGATGTGTTGGATACTGGCACATTTATAGGCAGCTGACTGTGACCTCCTGCTTGTCCAGTCTTGTGAGAGGGGACATCTGTGTCTCACTATGGAGTTGCCTGGGATCAAGGCATTTGATGCATTTTGCCGTAGTGGCTTATTTTTTGAGACACGGGTGTGTGTTGATGTGTAGTGGTTTCTTTATGCTTTGTGGTGAGTGTGGGTGGTGTGCGTTTAGGAGGTGTCTGTTCTTTTGTTAGGATTTTAGTGAGTACCTCCACATATGTGGCTTTGTGCTGTGACCTTATATTTTGTGAGAGATGAAGCATGTGTGCTGACAACCTGTTTGATAGTTTGTTTTTACGTGAGAGAATAAACTCCAGTTCCACACTTATTTGTATCTCTCACATAGGGTGGTAGTTTGCTTTAGGAGCACACATGAAGCAATTGCTATATTGCCTCGATGCCCATATCAGTTAAGCTGGCAGGAGAAATGATGGGGAAACTGCCCGTCCATTTTGGCAGGATATTTCTGAATGTGGTATTTGGGAAGGAAGTGGGCTAGCTGGACTTGGTCATATTCAGCAGAAATGAAGTAGTAGTTCAATTAAATATAGCTAACAAAGTGCAGTGCTGGCTTAAAATATACTTATACTTATTTTTCATTTTTTTTTTCAGTGGATGCCTTGGATTTCAGTGCAGATGCATTCCAGACTTCTGGCTAAAGTTGCCAAACGTTGCGTAGCTCTGGTAAACTAAGCACAAATGCGAGGCTTATATACAGGCAAATTTAAACAGCTTTAACTCAACTACCAATGAAAAAGGCCAAACCGAGCCTTACTCCAGCAATCCCCAACTCAGATGGGTCCTGAGCAACACAATTCTGTCACAAGCATGCAGGGAGGCCTTCTTAATGTAAGGTGACTGGTTTAAGAGCACAGTGATATCAAACCAGCTAGATTCAGCAGGTCTGAATCTAGCCTATGTTATGTAAGGCAATGAAACACAATTTCTAAGTGCAGAGTAAAAACACAAGTCACAAACAGCAAAAATGAAGCAGTAATTCAATTAAATTTAAAGTGCAATGCTGGCTTAAAATGTACTTTTTTTGCGAATGACTATTCTTTGGATCTAAACCACAAATGGAAGGGTGCTGTAGATTAAGTGAAAGTTTAGTAGGGACATAAAGCCACCTTGTGTAGGAGCTTGCATTTTTCTTTAAGAGCCACTTCAGAGGATTCTTGAAGGAAGTACTTAAGTCTGTAACCCATTAGAGAGGCACTTTTTTAAGAGCAATCAGTATCTACATTCATATGTTTGTAATTTGCATGAAGCCTGTCCAGGGAATTACCTGTATTGCATTAAAGAGATTCACCTCAAACGTTGAGATGCTGGCTATTCTTTTTCCCCTTCCAAAGCTCAATTCAAGGGGATGTGTAAGAAGAACAGAATTCCTTTGCATGACATACATCATTCAAGTAGGTGATAAGTTTATAAGCTATCATTGTTAAGTAATGAGTGTTTTTGATTGTATAGATCGGTAAAATTGTGTGTGTGTGTGTGTGTGTGTGTGTGTGTGTGTGTGTGTGTGTGTGTGTGTGTGTGTGTGTGTGTGTGTGTGTGTGTGTGTGTGTGTGTGTACGCATTTCTTTGTGCCGGTCCCAAGCCCGGATAAATGGGGAGGGTTGCATCAGCAAGGGCATCCGGCATAAAACTTTGCCAAAACATTTCATGCAGTCACCAAGAAAATTTTCTTATACCGGATCAGTCGAGGCCCGGGTTAACAACGACCACCACCAGTACTGTTGGCCTACAGGGTGCTGGCGGAAATTGGGCTACTGTTGGCCGAAGGAGGAGAAGAGGCGGAAGACATGGCCGAAGGCAGGAGAAGAGGAGAAAGGCTAGGACTGTGGTAGTGAGGGTTGGAACTTTGAATGTTGGCAGTATGACTGGTATAGGGAGAGAGCTAGCTGATATGATGGACAGAAGGAAGGTTGGTATATTGTGTGTGCAAGAGACCAGATGGAAGGGGAGTAAGGCTAGGTGTATTGGAGGTGGGTTCAAATTGTTTTATCATGGTGTGGATGGGGGGAGAAATGGCGTAGGAGTTATTTTGAAGGAACAGTATGCGGAGAGTGTTTTGGAGGTGAAAAGAGTGTCGGATAGAGTGATGTTTATGAACCTGGAAATTGATGGTGTAATGATGAATGTTGTTAGTGCGTATGCTCTACAAGTTGGGTGTGCAATGGATGAGAGAGAAAAATTTTTGAGTGAATTGGATGAAGTGGTGATGACTGCACCCAAGGTGAGAGGGTGGTGATTGGAGCAGATTTCAATGGTCATGTTGGTGAAGGGAACAGAGGGGATGAAGAAGTGATGGGTAGGTATGGTGTTAAACAAAGGAATGCAGAAGGTCAGATGGTAGTGGATTTTGCGAAAAGGATGGACATGGCTGTGGTGAATACGTATTTTAACAAGAGGGAGGAGCATAGTGTGACATGCAAGAGTGGAGGAAGATGCACATAGGTGGATTGTATCTTATGTAGGAGGGGCAGTTTGAAGGAGATTGGAGACTGTAAAGTGGTGACCGGAGAAAGTGTCGTTAGGCAGCATAGGATAGTGGTTTGTAGGGTGAAGTTGGTTATCAAGAAGATGAGGAGGAGTGTGAGGGCAGCACCAAAGATCAAGTTGTGGAAATTGAAAAAGGGTAATTGTGAGGTGGAGTTCAGGGATGAGTTAAGGCAGGCACTGGGTGGCAGTGAAGAGTTACCAAATAGCTGGGTAAACTACAGCAGAGCTAGTAAGGGAGACGGCTAGAAAGGTGCTTGGTATCACATCTGGACAGAGGAAGGACGACAAGGAGACATGGTGGTGGAATGAGGAAGTACAGGAGAGTATACAGAGAAAGAGGTTGGCAAAGAAGAAGTGGGATTGTCAGAGAGATGAAGAAAGTAGACAGGAGTAAAAGGAGATGAGGTGCATAGCAAAGAGAGAGGTGGCTAAGGATAAGGCGTATGAAGAGTTGTATGAAAGGTTGGGCACTAAGGAGGAGAAAAGGACCTGTACCGATTGGCTAGTCAGAGGGACCGAGCTAGGAAAGATGTGCAGCAGGTAAAGGGTGATAAAGGATAATGAGGGAAACATGCTCACAAGCGAGGAGAGTGTGTTGAGGAGATAGAGTACTTTGAGGGGTTGATGAATGAAGAAAATGAGAGGGAGAGAAGGTTGGATGATGTAGGGATAGTAAATCATGAAGTACAATGGATTAGCAAGGAGGAAGTAAGAATAGCTGTGAAGAGAATGAAGAATGGAAAGGCTGTTGGCCCAGATGACATACCTGTGGAAGCATGGAGGTGTTTAGGTGAAATGGCAGTGCAGTTTTTAACTAGATTGTTTAATGAAATCTTGGAAATTGAGAGGGTGCCTGAGGAATGAAGAAAGTGTTTTGTTACCGATTTTTAAGAATAAGGGTGATGTGCAGAGCTGTAGTAACTACAGAGGGATAAAATTGATCAGTCACAGCATGAAGTTATGGGAAAGAGTAGTGGAAGCAAGGTTAAGAAGGGATGTGACGATTAGTGATCAGCAGTATGGTTTCATGCCAGGAAAGAGCACTA
>NC_056727.1:903744662-903754662 GCF_019279795.1 Protopterus annectens | reverse complement strand
ACCTTATAATACTTGGGGGAAGCCAGGCCACCCCTTCCAAAAGAAAGAGACAGTAGTTTTACCTAAACAGGAGTCCAATGACTCTGATGCATCTGAATATGAAGAGATGCAACCCCTCTCTGCTTATGAGGATTCTGATGCAAAGGAATCCATTCCTTCAGCCTCCCCACCCAAGGACTTTTCCTTTTGGGAAACCCTATGTACTTTAAGGGATCATTTCTAATGGGAATGTCAGGACTATCTTCAGTCAAAAAAGAGACTCTGGGAATTCTTAGATCTTCCACAGCACAGACCTCTGGCCATTCCTCCTGTCCTGGATGTTGTGGATGACGTCTTTATGGAATCCAGTGTGACTCCTGACACACACTGTCCTGTTCCCACAAAACCTGACTGGTACTATAGAGTCCCTGGCTCTCACAATTTTTTTTTTTTTTTTAATTCCTGCTGCTGACCCTGTGGTCATCTCTCAGGGACCTAAAGGAATCAAAGCAACTTCAGCTAAGAATCCCACTCCCCCTCAGATAGAGATCCCTGAGCATTAGACATATGGGGTAAAAAAAAAAAAAAAAAAAAAAAGTGTACACCTCTGCTACTCTTGTTATTAGAGCATTAAATTGTTCCATATGCTGAAATATCAGCAACATACCATGGAACACATACCATGGAACTCCTCAAACAAAAATATCTTCTTTCCCTGCTTGTGCAGAAAATAGTTGACTTGCAGAATGCATTAACTCTTGTTAAGTGACTAAGCACTCCTTACAGTGTGGTTTTGACGCCCTAGAAGCATCTTGCAGGGCAGCAATTACTGGTTCTGTACTTAGAAAACATGCTTGGCTTAAGGAACAAACCTTGCCAGACCATGTCGTATTCAAATTATTGGACGCACCCATGGACAAAGACAACTTATTTGGCACCAAGGCAGCAGAAGAGGTCCTAAATCTATGCAGACAGTTAATGACTTCTTACAGGTCCAGCCACTGAGGTTCAGTAGGCATTGCCCCTCCGAGCACTGGTCCTTTCCTGCCCCCCCCCCCCGGTCAGCTCAGCCCAGACGAACCAGGCCCCCCAGACAGCCCCAGGGAATGCAGAGATCTAAGCAATGGAGTTCTTCCTCTTCAGAACCAGGGAGTGCAAAGCCACCCCCTTATGATAAGATCTCACAATGACTTTACACTTCCACCCCCTCCCTCTTCCCACTTACACTTGCCCCTAGAAGGAAAACTCTCCTTCCACACAAGCAACTGGGCCACCATTACCAATGACCGCTGGGTCCTCAACATAGTGTCCCAGGGATACAAATTTCATTTTCACACACTGCTAACCCCAAAAGGGTTCCCAGGTCTTCCCCCAAACCAGTGGACAGAGGCCAAAAAGCAAATCCTTTCCCTCCTCTCTATGAGGGCAATAGAGCATGTTCCTGCAGAAAAGACTGGCCAAGATTTCTACTCCAGACTTTTCCTGGTACTCTGAAAAGAGGGCACATGGCGCCCCATCCTCGACCTATCCATTCTGAACACCTTTCTGGTGATAACAAAATTCAAAATGCTCACCCTCCATGGGTGTGGGGTGTGTTTGTATGAGATGGGTGTGGGGTGTGTGTGTGTGTGAGATGGGTGTGGGGTGTGTGTGTGAGATGGGTGTGGGGTGTGTGTGAGATGGGTGTGTGTGTGTGTGTGTGTGAGAGATGGGTGTGTGTGTGAGAGATGGGTGTGGGTGTGTGTGTGTGTGTGTGTGTGTGTGTGTGTGTGTGTGTGTGTGTGTGTGTGTGTGTGTGTGTGTGTGGATAGAGATGGGTGTGTGTGTGTGTGTGTGTGTGTGTGTGAGATGGGTGTGTGTGTGTGTGAGATGGGTGTGTGTGTGTGTGTGTGTGAGATGGGTGTGTGTGTGTGTGTGTGTGGAGAGAGATGGGTGTGTGTGTGTGTGTGGAGAGAGATGGGTGTGTGTGTGTGTGTGTGGAGAGATGGGTGGGTGTGTGTGTGTGGAGAGAGATGGGTGTGTGTGTGTGTGTGTGTGTGAGAGAGATGGGTGTGTGTGTGGGAGATGGGTGTGGTGTGTGTGTGTATGTGTGGGAGATGGGTGTGGTGTGTGATGTGTGTGTGTGAGATGGGTGTGGTGTGTGTGTGAGATGGGTGTGGTGTGTGTGTGAGATGGGTATGGGGTGTGTGTGAGATGGGTATGGGGTGTGTGTGTGTGTGCGAGATGGGTGTGGTGTGTGTGTGTGCGCGCGAGACGGGTGTGGTGTGTGTGTGTGCGCGAGACTGGTGTGTGCGAGACGGGTGTGGTGTGTGTGTGTGCGAGACGGGTGTGGTGTGTGTGTGTGTGTGCGAGACGGGTGTGTGTGTGTGTGTGTGTGTGTGTGTGTGTGTGTGTGTGAGACGGTGTGTGTGTGTGTGTGTGTGTGTGTGTGTGTGTGTGTGTGTGTGTGTGTGTGTGTGTGTGTGTGTGTGTGTGTGTGTGTGTGAGATGGGTGTGGTATGAGATGTGTGTGTGAGATGGGTGTGGTATGAGATGTGTGTGTGAGATGGGTGTAGTGTGTGTGTGTGAGATGGGTGTGTGTGTGTGTGTGTGTGTGTGTGTGTGTGTGTGTGTGTGTGTGTGTGTGTGTGTGTGTGTGTGTGTGTGTGTAAAGAGAGTAAGGAGCACAAACCTTCGGGTTTTAAGAAGTGCATGAAATGCTCCCAAAAGATGTCTTTAATGGATGGCCACAGTAGCTGTGTCTACTGTTTAGGGGCCATCCCCCTGCAGGAATCGTGCTTGTTCTGCCATGCTTTCTCTCCTAAGGTGTTACAGGAGAGAAAGAACAAGCTTATACTCGGGGGTCTACTAAAACCATCTTTTGAGGAAGTTCTGTCCAGTTCTTCGGTTTCCTCCAAGTCTGGCAAATTTAAGTCTTCAAAAAGGCCTTCTCTGGCACCAGCTGGTGTCTCGGAGCCACAGTCTAAGCAGTCAAAATCTGCCTCCTCGACTCCATTGCCTTCGGAACAGAAGGAGAGCACTATTGTGGTGTCAGAGTCAGTTCAAAGTGTTTCGGAGCTGATCTTTGAACAGATTGAATCAGCAATTTAATCTGCTTCTCGGAACCGGTCTGTGGATTCCTTACCGGTTTCTGTGTTATTAAAGTCTCCAGTGCCCCCTAGGTCAAGATCCCCTACTATGTCTTCCAGATCTTCCAGGAACCTTTTGGAAGAAGATGTGGAGAGGGTAGTGTTGAGACTCCTGAAGTCGTCTGCCTTAACAAAATTTATTGTTGGCTCCGACCCAGTCGGCTCCAGAGCCACTCGATCCAGCTTTGCACTTGTCTGCTATTCATCCTCCAAGCCATGTTGGCCCTTCGGAATCGGAGTGCTTGGTGCCACCAGAGGTACTATCGGTTCCAGCTCCCCTTGTCACTGCTTTGGAGCCGAATTCGGCTCCGACATGCTCGGTGCCGTCCGTTGTGTCCCAGGGTCAAAGCTCTCCTGTCGGCGCTGACAGGGAGGGTTGGAATATATCTTCGGTTCCAAGCCTTCCTCTCGGTGCGTCGGCCAGGGTGAGCTCGGACCCTGCATCTATCTCTGAGCTGACGGCTCTGGCTCTGACGCCAACCTTTGTCTCTTCGGAGCAGGGGAAGTCTTCGGAGCCGGGGAGGTCTTAGGAGCCGGAGAGATCGGCGTTTGAGATGAGGAGCATGCTGTCTCATTCTCCAGCCCCATACCAGTGGTACCAGCACTTTTCCCCCAAGAGCACCCACTTCGGTTTCAGACCCTACTCTCTCCAAAGACAGCAGAGACGCTCAGCCTTAGGATCCATTGGCTGGTGTCCTCCACTCTCTTCCGAGGCCTCCCCGGAATGCCCTTTTGAGGAGCCTCCCTGGAAGAGGCTATGTAAGAGGAAGCATGTTGACTCCCAGGATGAGGAGTCTGAGGGGTCCCCCAAGTCATCCTCTGATGATGTCTCCTTTGTGGACATCTTGGAGATTCTTAAGCAGAGGTGCGACTAGCCCACTGTCAACCCTTCTGATGAGGAGTCTGCGTACCTGAAGGCTTTCGAGTCTCAACTTTCTGCCTCTTGGGTGTCTCCACCTTTTGACAAACTAATGGATCTAGTTAGTCGAAAGGTGTGGGGATACTCCTGATGTCGTAAAGCCAGTCCCCAGGAGACCCAATAAGTTTCTGTCTGCCCCTCCTGCTAAAGAGTTTTTGTCTAAGGGCGTTCCCGTAGATGCCATGGTGGTGGCAGTGGCCACAAAGAAGAAGCTGGCAGAGACTTCTTCCTCTGTTCATCCACCAAATAAGGATTCTCGACAGATGGACAGATTTGGGAAGTGTATCTTTAGTTCAGCGGCATTTACCCTTCGATCGTTGAACTATCTCACTCACTTCACGAGGTTACAGAGGGATCTCCTCAAGGAGTTAGGAGATTCTATACAAGGTGCGTGTACTGAGTTAGTCCCTGACAAGATCTCTGCTCAGTTGTCCACCTTAAATTCTATAGTTAACTCCTCCATGCGGCTTATTTCCTATGCGGCTGATGGAGCGAGTAGAGCAGCTGGTTCAGGAGTTGCCCTGAGGCGTCCCTCCTGGATGCGCTTGTGTAATTTTGCAGAACCGTTCGTCTTCTTTCACCAGCACCCCATTTGATGGTTCCTCTTTGTTTGGTTCCAAGGTGAAGGACACACACACACTGTGTGAGCAAGAAGGAAAGATGCTTTCTGGCTGCTCCAGTTCCATCCCTAGTCAAGCTTCATGATGTATCATCCTCAGTATCACATATTCTTATGTCCTCCCATAAACCTTCAACTATGATGCTGTATGGCAGTAAATGGAATTTTCTATTTGGGCACAGACAATGAATGTAGATCCCTACACTGCTTCTATCCCTGTGATTTTGGAATTTCTCTCAGCTTTTTCAACAAGGAGCTGCCGCCGCCACTATCAGAGTCCAATTGGTGGCAATTTCTCATTTTCACTTAGGGTTTCCAGATAACAATTTAATGTCTTATAAGCTATGCAAGACCTTTTTGAAAGAGACCACCACTGCAAGAATCTGTGGCTTCTTGGGATTTAAATTTTGTGTTGTCCAAACTGACTTCTCCCCTGTTTGAACCTTCACACTCATCTTTATTGAAATTTTTGTCTTGGAAGACTTTGTTTTTGGTAGCTATTACGTCAGCTAGACTGGTATCAGAGCTACAAGTTTTGTCTGTTGAGCCACCTTATTTGATCTTTCACAAGAACAGGGTGTCACTGCGTAGTAATCCCTCCTTTGTCCCCAAAGTTTGTTCCCCTGCTACCTTAAATCAGTCCGTAGAACTCCCAGTTTTCTTTCCTAGTCATTGTAATGCAGCTGAATACCATTTTCATCAGCTGGACGTTCATAGACAACTACGTTTTTATTTACAGCGGACCAAGGAATTTAGGAAATCAGATCAACTATTCATTTCCTTTTCTGACTCCAGATTGGGCTTACCAGTTTCTAAAGTGACACTGTCTAACTGGATTTCCAATTGCATAGCCTTTATCTACAGTTTGGAGGGCAGACCATTATTCTGCAGGATCAAGGTTCATTCTACCAGAATGCTGTCTACCTCTGCAGCCTGTCAAGCCAGGGTCCCACTTGATAATATTTGTGAAGCAGGTACATGGGCTAACCCTCACACTTTTATTGCACATTACAAATTGGATTTAGCTTCCAGGAGTAGAGCATCCTTTGGCTCCACGGTGCTTAGGAGTATTTTCCAGTGAGCCACCCAAGAATAAGGCGCTAGGCACGCTTTCCCACATGTAAAAATGAAGGTGAGATTGGACTACACAACATAAAGAAGTTATGTACTCCCCATAACATTCCATGTTGGTAGTACATCTCACCCTTCATCTTTACCAACCTGCCCCCTTGCCCCCATCCTGGAAGATCTGGAGATAACAATAATAGTAATTTGGTTATCTTTGGTTGGAGACCCTTTAGTATTGGTTTGTCTGTTATGGATTTTTTCTTCTAGTGAGCAGCGAACAAGATCTGGGGTTTGTACTTTTGCACTATGGGATACCTGCTTAGCCACAAGTCAGCCAGAAGTCTTCGAGCTTGTAAATTGTCCAAATCGGAGCAGAGGATAGGCTCCGAACCCATATGTAAAAATGAAGGGTGAGATGGACTACCAACATGGAACGTTATGGTGAGTACATAACTTCTTTTTTCATCGAATTCATTCTGTTTGTTCCATGGCAAGACTGTCCCATGGCAAATTACTTCACTTTGTACAGGAGCCACTGCAACCTGGCTGCCTTTCATCAAATTACGGGCTTAGTATGCTCTTCGACATAGAAAATGTAGTGAGTTTAGCTAACAAGACTGGTTCTCATGTGTTGCCATGAATAATTAGACAAGCCGATAACTGGTGTCTTCGTTTACAGACGTGCTGGGTTAAGTTCACCAACACTTTTGAAGACTTGTAAAAAGCACAGATGCTCCTTTTCATGGAGCAGTAATATATGTATATGTATGTATGTGTGTGTGTGTGTGTGTGTGTGTGTGTGTGTGTGTGTGTGTGTGTGTGTGTGTATATATATATATATATATATATATATATATATATATATATATATATATATATATAAAATGTATGTGTGTATGTATAAATATATATATACAATTTATTTTTATTTTATTTATTTATTTATTTTGAGAATGTGGGTTTGGGACATTGAAGGTGATTGGGTAGGAGTGTGAGTGAGAGGGGACGTGTCCTTTTTGCTGTCAAATCTTTATACCATTTACCTCTAGCAGAAAACCTCAGTCTTCTAGACTTTTTTTGTCATCTTCCTTAATGACATTTCATTGGATTCTTCAAACTAGAAATTAATTATCTTTTTGGAAATTCAGCATTGTGTTACTGTTCAGGGGTATGTCAGTACATGATACTTGTTCACCAACACATGAAATGAGTTAGCAGGTCAACCTACTCTGTATATTCTTGCTTGGAAAAGATTAGTCCTGGCTAGTTGGTCTCATTTCTTCCAGGGCCCTTTTCATTGTTCTGCTGTGGTATGCTAAATACTCCTTCCCCAGTACAGAATAATCAGGCAGTTCCTAATGCTGTCTCAGTAAACAAGCCATCCATAGTGTTTTAAATCACCATCAAGAATCAGCTGTTATTTTCATGGTAACCAAGAAAACAAAGGTCATGGACCTCAATAATTTTAATGTCTTAAGCTTTCAATGGTTTGAAATTCTGGATGACATCTCATCAGACCTTTGTACACTTTTTTCTCAGCCTGAGAAATGTGAATGTTTTTCAGTAGATATGCATTATAGTCGCATGTAAAGGTAAGGAAGGGGTTAAGTTTTCATTGCAAATGTTGCTGTTTGTCTGTTTCTCACTAGCTTTTAGCTTCCTCAGGGCTATTTAGGAAAGTGTATGACTGTAACAGTAGGTATCTGGGTTTTCATATGCATACATGGTATGTGTGTATATATATATATATATATATATATATATATATATATATATATATGTGTGTGTGTGTGTTTATATAGACACACATTTATATATGCACACACAGGTCTACTTTGACTTACAGGCTGATTACCCTGACCTCATGATGTGAGCTAGCTTTACCGTGACATACTGGTGCTAGGTGTATGGTAGGGCATACTGAACATTGACAGCTGGAAGAGACATGTTAGCAGGAGGACCTCCTGCAACCCCTGTCTCTAAGTATGCTACCTCTGAGCTTTTATCATTTCAGAAAAAAGGCAGATAAGCTTCAATCCCAAACTGATGCAGTCTCAGAGCGATTTTATATAGACTGATGTGCAAGGAGTACAGATGCCACCCTTCCCCACCCAGCAGAAACTTTGGTATAGCCATGTGTTTCTTTTAGTTTACTACAGCAAATCCTCTGGGGCAGTAGAATCTTCTGAGCAATATACTTAGAGGAGGCTGCTTTACTTATCCAATACTGTGTATATATGTATGCCTGCATTTGTTTGTGTATGAACCCATACACCTACCCCACCCCATCAAGCTGCCTTCCCCTGTTAGCTCTTTCACCCAACACTCTCCTCCAAACAATGCTGGTGTCCAGGAGCACAGATTGTAGCCATCATCCAGTGGAGCAGCTGGGGCTAGAATATTTTTGGATGTTTCCAAACACCCTCTTTCTACCATTGGCTGGACAGTGTTGCGCGGTACGCACCATACTGTTAGTCTGGATAGATCGTCCCACACAATTCTGCTTAAATTACAAACCGCAAAGCCTGCCATATAGTCAGTGTTGTAAGACCTGGACCTCTCTTCCGTACCCCATATTGCACTCAAGCAGATGGAATATGCCACCAGTTCTGTCCCTCGCTAGCACTGGGCCAGCATAAGCTGTTCAGTTCTTTGATTTCCTGGCTGGCTTCTGTAGGCCCTTAGCAGTTCCTTGAATGCAAGTCACCTTTGTTTAGACGAGGCTAAAACCTGTGTGGCAGGAGCAAGCACAGGGTTTCTATATTTTTCTCTACTTGGATGAATGGCTTCCAGTCATCAGAGATTTTTGTTAACTTCTTTTCAGGATTTTTTCTCTAAAATTGGAACTATCCATTTTGATGCCATGCCAAAAGTAGGATTTGATAAGGAGCAGTTTTGGATTCCACTTGTGCAAAAACTTTCATTGTTGAACAGAAAGCACCATCTCCTGGAACAAGTCAGATTTGTAACTTCTTCCTGAACAGTTCCAAAATGACTGTTTCTTCCATTACCTAACCTGAAAACTCCACATAAGACTGGTGATTTCTTTCTGCTCATGGACATATCTTGGATCCTTTGACTGTTTGTTTTTATCCTTCATTGTTAAAATCAAATTCTTCTTTGGCAGACTAATCAACCAGACTTAGAAACCTTATGCTCAGTCTGACATTGACAATAGAGTTCCCCCAGAAGGAAGGTGGGGGTCCATATCTGCTCAAACACTGAAAAGGGCATTGATTAGTAATTTTTCATCAGTGTCCTTAAGCTCGTATTGTGTCATATTAATCCTAGGGAGGCTGATCAGCTCCACATAGCCATGTTATTTTCAGCAGTTAACTTCAGCAGTCCTAGTCTGTTACTCAGCTCCTGTGCCTCTCCCCCGAGATAACTGTATTCTCCATAATCTACCATCTCTCAGCCTGCACTTGCCAACATCTTCACTTGCATACACCTCTATGTATTTCCTCCTCTTCAGCTACTTTCTGTACCTAGAACTGCACCCATTTAAAACTCCCAGCCTTTCTATAATTATAATTGGGCCTTTGGTTATCCTCAAGAATAGCTTCATTTGTCACTTAACTGTGAGAAGAAAAATGGGGTTTCAACATCGCATCTTTGGTACTGCGGACCAAGATGAAATAGTGCAGGTTGTAGCTTTTGATAAAATACACCCATTTTCCAGATTATTCTGTCACTGCTCAATTTGCATGTTGTAGGAGTTCTGTATTAGTATATTATCCTTTGTAAATATAAAACCTTTGTTTTTTAGGTTTGGCTGTTGGATTAGGAATTGGAGCATTAGCTGAGGTTGCCAAGAAGAGTTTAAAGCAGGAAGAACGTAATGGTAAGTCTGTTTTGTGTTGTGTTCTAGGTATCATTTAGTCCACCTTTAGTAAACAAGGTCTGGCAAAATTCAGCTGATGCATTTTGAAATAAATGTGTCTTGACAGTGACCTGATGTGTTTACATCCACACTGTGTAAAGTCCTGCTTCTCACTTTAGTCAGTACTCTATATACTCTTTTTCTAAACAGATGGACACACTGACATCTAATCTTTGGGATAAACATGGAAATAACAAAACCTCTGCTTTTCTGTCAGGTTATAATGATACTGTATCCAAATAGTTGTGCTAGATGGGAAAAAGAGAAAATGCTTGCCAACGTTTAAAGACGGTGGTTCTTCCTTCAGTAGAGCTCTTTTGAGTGTGTACCTTTAACTCTCAGTGGGTGTGGCTTCAGCCTTTAAAAATAAGTGATCACCTTACAGTTCTAACAAATACTAATTC